>NW_027500184.1:0-75669 GCF_021521415.1 Bidens hawaiensis
GAAACTTTGATAAGAGAAATGCTTCTTCTTCATCATCATTTGAAACTAGAATGAAGATGCGAGAAGAAGACTCAACACAAGTTAGTGGTCGGTTTGAAGTTGAAAGAGAAGAAGAGTACCAGGGAGCTGACCAGTCGACTTCATAAAAAGAGTCGAGAGTGACATCGCAACAACACAGTGAGAAAACTGTTAGAATCACCGCTCAATCTCAATCAAGATTGCAGAATAATAACTCTAGCACATCAGTCCGAGAACTAACAAGTTATAAAGAGGAAGCTGCTGATTTGACTCGCCAAAATGAGTATAAAAAGCAGTCAAGTGCGGCCTTAGAAGCTTCTAAAACTCATAATTTTGATAACAAAATTGCATCTTCATCTTCTTCGTCCTTTGAGACTAGAATGAAGAACCGGGAAGAACATTCAACACAAGTTAGTGATCGGTTTTTAGATCAAAGAGAAGAAATTTACCAGAGAGTTGACCAAACGACTTCGTCAAAAGATTCAAGATTAAGATTGCAACAAATTTCGGAAATTTTGGATACACGTTTTACTAATATTGAGAACACGTCAGTTTCGCGTACACAATCTGACACCAGAACTAAAAACAAGAAACACATTTGGAGTCTTCAAGTTCATCAGACAGGAGACAAAACATTGATGATAAGTATTCATCATCTCAGGTGGCAACGGTATGGGACCCGCAGAGTCAACAAAAACTGGTAGAAAAACAACTAAAGCTTCGAGTTTTAATGTCGGTATGCCAAGAGAGGCGCCTAGTAGCTATAAAGCTTTGAAATTTAACCCTGAAACTAGTTTTCAAGAAACCGGTGCTCATATTGCTTCAGCTGATGAACAACAGAAATCAGCGGGTCAAATTGTGGGAGAATTTGTTGAAAAAGCAAAACACCAACTCTCTGTCACTGAAGGTGAACCAGCATATGACGACAGCGAGCAGCATGAACTAAAAAGTTCAGGTGAAGATGGTTTAGGAAATTATGATGACAAAGATGGAGTTACGGGTCCGATGTGGCATGAAAGCGGTCCAGGTCCTATATTTGATGAACCGGTGAAAAGGACTGGTCGGTCATTATGGAATGTTATTGGCTGCGGTGGGCCCATCACGTTCTGAAACACAAACACCAAAATCAGGTGGCGTATCAAATCAGTCTACAAGTAGTGAAAGATGGTTTTCGGGTCATGAACCAGATGAATCGAGTCGAAAAGACGTTTCTACCCCTTCTAGCTCCAAGGACAAACAAGAATCACCATTATTGTTATTATCATCTTCATCAAAATCTATGTCGCCAATTCGAATGAGAAGATCACCTGTTGTAAAGACAACTTCAGTGACCGGTGAAAAACTGAACCATTCACCAGCGGAAAAAGTGACCAAATTGCCCCTGAAGGGGTATGCACCCGCCTTAACATCGAGCGGGGCGGGTTAACCCACAAGATATAGACAAGAGGCTTGAAATCAGGATGTCACGAAGACACAAAGCCAAAACCTATGCGCGTGGCGCATATCACATATGCTCACGCATCACATATGCTCACGCATATCACATCTGCGCGTGGCGCATATCACATATGCTCACGCATATCACATCTGCGCATGAAACATCTGCGCGTGAGAATAAAGAGAAGACCTTGCGCATCCCCGGGATAGGCGCATAAAGGACAACACAACAAATGAGACAATAGTCTAATCCAAATCAGGATAAGGACAACCATGATTGTACTCATCAGACAACCTTCCAGAAGGTATCTTTTAAGAAATAAAGAATGTGTTATAAGTAACCGAATTCGGGACACAACCGCTTTCTTCCATTTTCTTAACAAGATGCCAAGCTTTTGTAACATTCCCGTTAACGCAAAGAATGTTTATAAGTATATTAAAAGTAGCTACATTCGGGCATATGTTCAACGAAACCATCTCTTTAAAAAACAACCAAGATGTTGTATGATCATGATCATGATTATGATGATGATTATCTTTTCCAATTGCAGATAATATCATGTTGCAAGTATAAATAGACGGTTTAAACCCTCGAATCGCCATCAAACGGAAAATCTCCAAACTGTTTTGAACCAAAGATTCTTGCAAGTAAACCCGAATCAAAAGGTCGAAAACCGCGGGATTCGAGTTGCAAAGAGGGTAAGTGTTCATTAAAACCGAGAAAATGGTGTTTGGGTCAATATCCATGTCGGATAACCGGGTTAAAATCGATTTTGCAGATGTATGCATTCTTGATTTTACTAATATATGAGCAGTTATGCAGGAAATGTAAGTTAAGTTTTTCAATTCTTGAAAAGGTGGTTGCTTTATTATCCAGTTAAGAAATTTTAAAGCTAGTCTTCCATGAACTTGCCTCAGTGAAACTCTTTTGTAGTTCATTTGATTTAAAGATTCCCATCTGCTAATTGTCAGGATTGCATATATACTGTTCTCCAGTTCCAAACCTAGTTTTACATATTATTAATTAATAAACAGTTCATATATATATATATATACACACACACACATATATTAAAGGTTCTACCAGGGTTTTTGTTGTTTTACCCAATTACTGAATCAACCAAAAAAAAAAAACTTTTAAAGATTTTACCAGGGTTTTTGTTGTTTTAGCCAATTACAAAAAGTGGGATGAGCAAAAACCAAAACCATAACCGAAAAAACCAAACCGCTAACCAAATTAACCATAACCGAACAAAACCGACGGTTATGATTAAATGAATATGATTAACTGCCCATTCGGTTATGATTACGGTTAATGTGTCTCCGTAAACCGCCTTTAACGTAACCGAACTAAACCTTGTATGGTTATGTTTTTCCAAAATTTATAGTTTTATGCATCCATTTCAATCCACTAACCGACTTACCCAAACCTTTGAACATTAAAATTTTTATGTTGCAACTATCTATAACATAGCTTGGAACAAGATAACCAAGCTTGAAACCGGCATATTTCAGCTTCAAAAATTCAAATATTAAAGATTTTACCAGTGTTTTTGTTATTTTACCCAATTACATAAAACCCATGAACAATTAAGATAATTAATCAAATAAAAACCAAAAAAGATTAAAGATTTTACCCGGGTTTTTAGTTGTTTTACCCAATTACAAAAACCCGTAAACAAATGAGATAATTAATCAAATAAAACACAAAAAAATTAAAAATTTTACCAGGTTTTTTGATGTTATACCCAATTATAAAAATCCCATAAACAATTGAGCTAATTAATCAACTAAAAAACAAAAACAAAAAAATTAAAAATTTTACCAGGTTTTTTGATGTTATACCCAATTATAAAAATCCCATAAACAATTGAGCTAATTAATCAACTAAAAAACAAAAACAAAAAAAATAAAGATTTTACCAGGGTTTTTGTTATTTTACCCAGTTACAAAAACCCATATACAATTGAGATCATAATCAACAACATGAAACAAAAATAAAAATTTTACCTGGGTTTATATTGTTTTACCCAATTACATAAAACCAATAAGCAATTGAGACAATTAATCAACTAAAAACCAAAAAAAGTTAAAGATTTTACAAGGGTTTATGTTATTTCACCCAA
Source organism: Bidens hawaiensis (assembly GCF_021521415.1). Classification (NCBI taxonomy): domain Eukaryota; kingdom Viridiplantae; phylum Streptophyta; class Magnoliopsida; order Asterales; family Asteraceae; genus Bidens; species Bidens hawaiensis. Next base: position 3,582 of record NW_027500184.1, read on the forward strand.
TTACAAAAACCCATTAACAATTGAGCTCATTAATCAAGTAAATAGCAAAAAAGATTAAAGATTTAACCTGGGTTTTTGTTCTTCATCAAAGTTTTGCTTGGATTACCATCTTTGAGTGAAAAGTTTGAGTTTTTAATGAAACCCATGTGCGAAAAGTGCCTAAAGGTTATCAATTTCTTGGAGAATGCTGAGACTTTTGAAGGGTTTAACATAATTGGTGTTTCTAGTGATTCTTGAGAAGAAATTGATTACTATTTTGCCTTCTGTTTGTGAAGTGTTTTAACTTTTAACAGAATGAAGAAACAAGAAGGAAAGCATAATATAAAATGTTTAATTATTATGTGTTCCGGAGCGGTTCCTCGAGCTCGAATCGATAAAAATCTTGAAACGAGTCAAGCTTTTTTGGCTTGAGCTGAGCCCGAGTCTCAAATAAGCTCGTTTAGACTCGTCGAGTCTTAACTAGCCTTGTGTTATTTTGAGTTTTAACCTATGTCACAGCCGAGCTTGAATTGGGCTTTGGCTCGTATAAGATGTTACATAAGTTTGAGCTGAGCTTAGGTTCGTTTAATGTTTTTTCTCAAAGTATGTTAAAGTTAATTAAAAACGTATATAAACTGATTAATAAATAATAAACAAGACGAACATAAGTCAGTTCGAGCTTAAAAACAGCTCATGCCAAGCTTTAAATAAAGAGTTTGAAATAAGTCGAGCTCGAGCTTCCATAAATTGAACATAAAGAGAGTAATTAAAGAATATGTGATATCTTAGTAGGTCACAAACGTGTATATATTATACACTTTGAACACAGTATTCTCCTTTATAGTCTCAACATTTATACTTCATTTTATTTATGTAAGCTTCAACTTTTACGTTTATTTTTAACTATTGAAATACTTGTTATTATAATCTATTTACATTTTAATACCGTATTGTTGAATTTTATTGATTACGTATAAATATTATGTTATTGTATTTTAAGTTTAATAATGTATATGTTAATATATAGTTGTTTCAACTTTATCACTAAATTTTTTATAAAAGTTTATTAATTTGATTAGAAAATTTAATATAATTAGTTCCATCTACCAAGTTTCAATAACATATGAAGTATTTAATTCTTAATAAATTTATAAACTTACAAATATTTATATATGAATTTTGTTCATAAAAATAAAGAAAAACTTAAAAGAAGTTTTGTAGGATAATCCTTAGACGTTTGTGGTGGTTACAAACGCGAAGCCAAAAATATCCCATAAAGAGTCGCCCAATGGGACGTTGTAAGCTTTTGTAAAGCGATGGAATCTACCATGTAGATGGTCCTATGTAGTTTGCGCAGTTATGTGCTTATCATACATATCACGTAGTTTTCTAGTTGAAATTTGGCTTTTTTATATTGAACACGTGCTTCTTATTATAACTTATTACTAGCACAAAAATAACAAGCGAGAATATAAAAACGTAATTCGATAACCAAATTACATTTTCTCTTTACAAAAAAACAAATATTAACTGTCATTTATTTTATTAATATATAACTTGTGACATTTGAGTTGATATTTACTAGTTATTAATAACACAAGTATAATAAAAAAAAACTTTTGTTATTATTAGCTGCAATAAGTTCTAACACAGGCTCAACAAACAACATATGAAGAATAAAAGGCAATTACATTACACTTTAAGGGATCTAATAAGTTCTTCAACTCATAATCATAACAACAATTTAAATCATTATCACAAACAAAAATCATATAACTTAAAGTTAAAAATAACAACCCATGCTTTCTGTAGTTTCCTTTTCTGTATAACACTTGGAAAATATATTACCTTCCTTACACCTTCTCATCGGTCTCGGAAGCTTCTAGAAGCGAGTCCTTTTTCGGTTGACTCGTTTTAGGAAGCGAGTAAGACCGGCGTTCTTTACCACCCGGTTTTGATGAGGCGTTACCGTACCAAATCATGCCTAGAATTGCAATGATCATCCCGAGAACCACGTGTAGGTTCAGTCCTTCTCGGCCAAAGAACACGAACCCGAGTGTGAGAACGAGTATGGTTTTCATGTGGCCGAGGACTTGGAATGTGACTGCGGTGAACCGTCCGATGCAGATGAATTGGCTCAAGTTGGTCCCAATTGCAATGGTGCATGAAAGTATTAAGAATAACTGCAAATATGTAATTGGTAATGGTTATGATCAATGTTTTAAAAACCAGTATTTTACTTGTATCGGATTAAGCTAAAAAATGGTACAACCGGTTGAACCAGGTTATACCGGGAGGTTCAACCGGTTGATTAGTTTACCTTATAATTTCCAATAAATGCAACTTTAACTCCAAAAAAAACCCTTTTTTTTAGTAAATGATTTCATAACAAAAAATAATCCAAAACTTAAATCTATATTAAAAAAAACAATTCAAAAGCATTCAATTTTAAAAAAATATTCCTAAAGTTTACACGCTTAAATGTTAATTGTTGGGTTAAAAGTAATTTTAAAAAAATATGGGTCACAAATATAAAAAATTTCTCGTACTTAAAACCTGTTTGCTGGTAAAAACCGGTATTTCAGGAAAAAACCGCCGGTACAATGTTCTAGCAAACCGGCCAAAAATACCGGGCTCAAAATACCGGTCTGCTGTGCGAAATCCGGTTCAACCAGCCAATTTGAACCGGTTTTTAAAACACTGGTTATGGTAGTCAAAACTAAAAAGTCAAAGTCAAAGTCAAAAGGTCAAAGTCAAAGTTAAAAGTCAAAGTCAAAGGGTACTTACCAAAGATGATGTATCATACGTAAAAGCATCCACTCGCTTGTTGGTCAACCAGTAGTCAACAAAAGGGCCCGTTAATAGCAGGGAACCGGCTTGGATCGGTGCGGTGTGTCCTAACAGATTGAAAGAACTTAACTGGTATTTCCTTTGAAGATGATGCACATACTGTAAATAATAAAATAAACTTGGAGATAGCATAAGAAACAGAACGTGTGAATGCTATGAGATGATAAACACGAGCCTGTAAATAAAGTTCGTTCCTTTAGTTAAACGAACATAAACGAACTTTAATGCAGAATGGAGAACTTACATATTGTTGAAGAGCTGTACTCCATACAGCAATAACAGCAGCAACAAAACCTTTAGTATTAACACTCACATCAGTAACCGTGCAAACCGCAACACCAAGAAGAACAATCAAAATACTCAGTTTCGTGTCTCGTGAATATCGAATCTTGTCAAATACAACTTCCAGTAAACAGGATACCGGGATCATACTCAGTTTTGCTATCTGACAAAAAATAGTAAAACTTCATTAGACATAAAAATAATTCGGATTATATTATAAATTTTATAACATTATTATTATTATTATTATTATTATTATTATTACTATTATTATTTTTGTTATTATTATTATTATTATACTCAGTTTTGCTATCTGACAAAAAATAGTAAAACTTTATTAGACATAAAAATAATTCGGATTATATTATAAATTTTATAACATTATTATTATTATTATTATTATTACCTGGTAAAATCCCACAGAGTTCCACATCAGACTAACATTCATTCCAACAATCGAGAAATTAGCAAACAAGACAAATTTCAAAAGATCTGAAACGGGAAGATGAGACGGTTGGATATAACCGAGCCACCTAAGCACAATGGTCATCAGGGTAGTGGTAACAAAATGCAATCCCGTTAATGTCGTTGCTGCATACAAACATACAAAGAAAACATTAAGTATGATATCGAGGACGATTAACAAGGTTTAAATATAGAACTTACCGAACGTGAAACCATATGTTTGCATTAAAGCTTTGTTCACAATGATAATCCCGACAGAAGTGACTATGTTGAACGACCATGCAGCGATGTCGATCACTGCCTTTTTATCAGCTTTACTTGCAGTAGTCATTTTTCTTTAACGATAGTTTAATTATTTCGACTGAAGAATGTTTTACAGTTTTACTCCTTGTGTATGAAGAATTGGTTAATGCAGCAACTCCGCATTACCCAAGGAAGCTTTCGTGTTTTGTCACTAGTATCTTATGAAATAGATCAAAGATTAATATTAAGTAACATAGACAACAAGCATTGACTGAAGCTAAATAATATATCAAGGAAGATGTTATAAATGTTGAATACTTAATAATACTTTAGGTAGAGAAAAATTATTAGAAAATGTTTTTTTAATAATCTCATAATTTTAGAAAGTTTTAGGGGACATTCTAGAAAATAATAAAAATAATAGCAATAACAACAACAATAATAATAATAATAATAGGCTTGGGTATGAGCTCGGGTTGTTTTGACTTACGAGAGCTTAAGCTCGGATAGTTCATTATTTATTAATTAAAATATATATACGTTTTTAATTATGCTTATATATTTTAATAAAAACCTTAAACGAGCCTAAGTTCAGCTCAAGCTCCTAGTACCTTAAGGGAGCCAAAGCTCGGCTCGAGCTCGTATAGTACCTTAAGGGAGCCAAAGCTCGGCTCGAGGTCGGCTATGCAGTGTGAAATTAATACATAGAAGTCCAAAAGAGATAAAACTTAAAAACACACAAGACTCGTTAAGGCTCGACAACGAGTAGACGAACTTTGACTAACACATGCGTCAACTTCTAAATTTAAGTGAAGTTTGTAGATCTAAAATTAGTTCAGTATCAAGGGCGATTATCGTTATCTAACTTTGATTTATGAAATTTGGAGTGTGAATGACGTTAATTGTTGATTTCAAATAACAAGTTATGTTTTCGATCTGGTTGTTCATGGATCTGCATTTCAATTGACTTGATTGACCGAATGTTTACGTTTATTGATATGTTTCTTATTCGATTAAGTAATTGTGTTGAAGCGGATCCTTACTTTATATTTTTAGTTGAGAAGGTGTGTTGTGATACAATTGCAAGTATAAATTGAATACTTTGATCTATGTTTGTTCGATTATAATTGTTATTTATGTTCGTTCATTTATGTTTATTTGTTTATGTCCGTTTAAATTTATTAAATACATAAGTTGTTACATTAATACAAATTAATATATATATATATATATATATATTATTTTATATAATTATGAATACTTTAAACGGACATAAATTAACAAACATAAATGAACGAACATAAATAACAATTATAATCGAACTAGTATAATCAAACAAACATAAATCAAAGAATTGAATTTACACTTTCATTTTCATCACAACTCAACTCCTCAACTAGAAATCTAACGTAATCGATCTGTTTCAACTCAACTACTTAACCTCACAACAAACAAATCAAAATCAATAAACAAAATGTAGATCCATAACTAACCGGATCGGAAACCGTAACTTAACACTTAATAATCAAACAATTAAAAGCTAGATCGCAATAACCGCTGTGATGTTAAACTAGTTTCAGATCTGTAAACTAATAAACGTGAATCTGTAACTAATTTGTAACTGATCTGTAACTGATGTAACGGACTAACGGAAAACGGTTAACGTACCTAATGAATCGAGTTGAATGAGTTTATACACACATATGAAGGTGTAATTGTGTGTGTGTGTGTGTGTGTGTGTTTGTGGTGGTTTGAGAATATGAAGAGAAAGACTTTTGACTGAAATATAACGGAATGAATCCAAGTATCAAAGAAATGGTGTTTGCCTTCTGGTACTTATGATTTATAAATATTATAATTTTTATTCTTTTTAATTATTTTTTTGTATTATTAATTAAATAATATGTAATATGTGAATATATTATTTTACTATTTTTTTAAATAAAGTTATTTTATAAGGATGTAAAACGGTCACTGGTACGTGATATTGTAGTGAATGTGAATCCTTTATTGATGGTTTAAGATTTTTTTTTATATGTATATTGTTAGAAAATGCTTTTTATAGAAATGCACATTAATGTGTATTATATTATACGGGTAGTATGATGTCATGTAAGTTGTATGGTTATACATACTCGAGCTTTTCATGTCATGGTAAAAAAACGGACATACAAGGGATATGGTTTTGTCGGTATTATGTAAGTCATTTATTTATCAGTCAAAGAACAATACGGTATTTTAATTTGCCTCGTATACAACTTGGTGAACTAATCTCCATGTTATGTGGCTCGTATGATCGTTTTACTGTTTGTGACTTTCTTCTTGTCATGCTACCAATATGGGCCATACGGCGCCGTATGACTATATTTTGTTTATTTTAACTTTTTTATTTTTGTTATTCTAAATTGATACAAAATAAAGCAATTTGAAGGCATACAACCCGTATGATTTACCCCTCATACAGCTGGCATGATCACGTTTTTTCATAGCATATGACTTGTATGACCATTTATCTTGTATGCCCACTTTTTTCGTGGTATGCTACCAATATGGGCAATGTGGCCCGTATGTCTATATTTTGTTTATTGGAGTGTATATATTATTATTTCAACATGATGCAAATAAAGTAATTTCATAATTAGTTATACGTATATAACATATTAAATTATTTATGATGTTATTCGGTTTTAAAATTTGTACAACTAGGGATGATAGAAGTGTAGAATCTCGTACCAAGGCATGCTAACACTTGAAAAGCATATTGCTATTTATAGAGAACAAGCCATGTGTTACTGTCTCAAACTTACATGTAGTACAATTGATAGATTTTAGTGGTTGAGATGTTATTAGAAGACATCATAGGGAGATAAAGAAGAATATGTGTTGCAAGGTGCATCTCATTAACTTTTTTAGTCTTGTCAAGATGGCTACGCTGAAGACAGGTAGGGCTGGTAATTTATTGAATCTCGATTATGTGTACAACCGTAAATAAACCGTAAATAGATGAGATTATTGTATAATTAGTATGATGTATGCAAATTAAATGTGGTTTTAACAAAGAAGAGTGTTATGAAAGGTAAATAGGATTAAAAGAAATGGTACAAAATTATGAATAACTTTAGACGTTTGAAAAGTTAGGTTTTGATGATTTGACTTTGACTTTTGAGATTGTGAGGTGATTGTGTTGATGAGAAAGTACACGTTTGAGTATTTTTCAAACATAAATCTAACTCAAAAAGTGGATCTTGGGAATTTTATAATGCAATATTAAATTGTTAGGCCAAAATGCAACCAATAATATATTTACATGTATATACACTGTTTTTTTTTATTGTGTATATGTACTAACGTACATGTACTTTTGTATACAAAAATGACAATGAATGATTATTTTCATTTACATATAGAATCCGCATACTATTTTCGTAGGTAAACATGATTTATAGTCATCGACAGTTAAAAAAAAGTTATCAACATTTACGATAAATATATCGTGTATGAAGTTCCAATCTAAAATCGGATATAAAATTACACAAAGAATCAAAGATTGGGATATCCGGATTTTAGGGATTTATAACACATTTAAATTAATATAGGTTTACTCCAAATGTAGTAGGAGTTTGTTTCCTCACTAAACGCTTCATACAATGATACAAAATAGCATATATATTTTTGTCTTATTTTCAATATCTTCTATTTGTAGCATTTGTTTTGAAAGCTTATTTTCTATAAAATATTTGTTTTATATAACAGAAGTCCACAATAGTTGTAAAAGAATATAAGTATATAATTACTCCACGGAGTGTACAAGAATTTTGTGTGGTTTCACCTGGACAAAGTGTCTTGAGACTTTATAGCCATCTACAATGCATAATAATACATGTATATATCTTACTTTATTGTAATTCTTAAGAAGTTAATATTTTAAATTTGTATAGGAGTGAACATCGTTTTTTGTCAATGTGGTTTGTTTAATCTATGGTTTTAGTCTAATAGTTTCACATTTACAATTTTCGTCCCCGTGGTTTTATTTCATTTGCAGTTAAACCCGACTCCACTAACCCTGTTAAGTCTGGTTGTTAAACACATCAGCGCGCTCATCACGTGAGGGGCAACTTTGTCATTTTTCTCCCCAATAAACCCAACCCTAATTCGCAAACCTCCTCACGTGATGGGCTAGGGTGTATTTGGGGAAAAAAAGGGACAAAATTGCTCCTCACGCAAGGGGCACACCGGTGAGGTTAACGACCAGACTTAACGGCGATAGTGGGGTTGGGTTTGATTGCAAGTGAAATGAAATCACAAGGACGAAAATCGCAAATTTGAATCTATTGGACTAAAAGTGCATATTTAGACAAACCACATGGATGAAAACCGCAATTTACTCTTTGTATAGGTTTGTAAGATATTATATAAATCGCTCATATAGGAGGTCTAAGATGGTTATGTAATCGTATACATTGGCCTACTTTTAATAGTTAGTATATCTATTAAACATTTAAGCATTACATACGAGCAGTGGCGGATCCAGAAAATTTTTTCACAGGTGTCGGGAATTTTTATGGTCGATACTAAGACAACTGTCGGGTCGAATTGGGTCAGGTCGAATCGGGTCGAGTAGGGTCATATATATAAAAAAAGGATTACCAAACAAAATATTAGATAACAAATATATTAAAGTTGTTCTCTACGAGTTTTCATTTTTTGAAATCTAACCATTACATCATCTACTTTAACATTGACAAGCAAGTCTTGCTCAATGTAACAAATATAACTGTCGCTTAAATTTTCATCACCCATTCGATTACGCAAATCGGACTTCACATACTTCAACGCCGAAAAGTATCTTTCAACGGTTGCGGTTGCGACGGGTAATACGAAAGCTAACTTTAATAAACGATACAACAATGCAAAGGAATGGTGTCTCTTTGTTTAAACCATTAATTGAACAAGACTTGCTAAATCATTCAAGTTTTAAAATCGTTTATCTCCTTTCAAATTATCGGTGTATGTCGCGAGTTCAACCGAGAGTCTTCTTTTATCACTTTCATCAAAATCGCATGGGTACAACTCGACTAATCGTAATATTTTTGGAATAGAAAATGCCCGAAATTATCACAAGGAGTCAAACAACTCAAAGAAACAAGTAAGTCAGATGTTACCTCGTTAAACGGCCCCCAAACTCTTGGATTTGCAAATTTAGAACCGCATTGAAGCAATCATACTCATAATAGTGGTGATTTTCATGCTTGTTTTTTTACATAGTCTAAATATCATAAACCTAAAAATCTAAAAGCCAAGCTAAATTAGACATAAATTGAATGTATTATGTTATACCTGAAAGGCTGGAAACAATTTTAGTGGACGTGAAGGTTGTTGCCTGTTGAAAACTTGGAAACAATTTGTAGTGCAGTAGTGGACGTGAGATTGTGTAAGAAGATAAGGTGTCAAGGACGATGTGAGATTGGTCGGAATTTCCGATTCCGGTGAGGCGGTGACTGGTGAGAAAAGGACGATGTGAGGCAGTAGAGGCGGTCAAAAAAATAAATTTTATAAGTTAGAATGAGATTGGGTTTTGAGCTAAAAATTGAGTAGGGTTTGATGTCACACCCCGATAAAAGGCGGCGGAACATGCCGGGGTGCAACGATTGCCCATAAGCGCATGACACTATTTAAAGCGACAATATTTAACATACTCATTTCATTTCACAACATCGAAAATGTCACATAACGAAATATTCATAAGTCAAATACAACAAAATATAACAAAATATAGCAAATCAAATATTGTTCATTTTTGCTAATATCCTAACGGTATTTGTGACGTTTTCTTCACCAAACTCCAAAATCAACCTAGATGCAAACCTGTAACATTTCATAAAATAAAGTTTATCAACACAAAAGTTGGTGAGCAATTCATAAGTTTGAACAATAGATATATAGTATGAAAAGCCACAAAACTAGTATACAAAACCATAAATAATAGCTATAAACTTGGATAAATAGTTATCGCTAACAAGTTAGCGACACCCAACTATAAGGGGTTGCCAAATAGTTTAGGATTTTATAGTTATCGTTAATTGTATTACGTTAACGACACCTTGCCATGAGGGGTTGCCAAATGGTCTAGGATTTATAGTTCCACCATCCAAAAGCGATAAACACATAGTCAAATAAGCATAGAACACCAAATCGAGCAATTATTCAAGTAAAGTATACAACAACGTTTGTGGTTTAAGACCCAAGTATAAAACATTTAGTTTAGATAAGATGAAATGTCACCCCCAAAATAAAAGATAGAAAACGGGGTATGAAGTTACTCACGTTCAAGTATAAAACTTGATCGGTAAAAGATGAATAACCGGATGGATGAAGTTTAACGAGCAAGGCCTAAATGACAATAAAATCTTGGATTTAGAATGGTTGTCTTGAAGATCTTTAAATAAAATAATTGATGCAAAAAGTAAACAATTAAAGTTCAAGGTTTAAAATGTAACTATTTAATAATTTATAATAACAATCCTTTAAAAACGTAAGTTTGTTCGAAACCGGGTTAAAGTATCTAACCTTAATATTTACTTAACCAATGTTAAGTAATAAGGTGGGAAAAATGCTAAAATGCAAGCTCCTTTGGGACAAAGATACTAAAACGGGTCTTTAACGAGTGTTCGGGTTGTCGGTTCGGGTCTTGACAAATGGTCAAACCCAAAGTCAACTTTCCAACATATTAATTGTTATGAGATAACTCATTAAAATATACTAACACTTAACCAAGTATGTAGATCTATTGTTTAGAACTAACAACGCACGTTAAACGAGTGTTCGGTTTTGTCGGTCCAAACTATGTGATGAGATCAAGTTGGATCCAACAATCCCAAGTACTTAAGAAAATAATTAAAATCAGTTTGTAAACTATTTTTAAAGAAATATACAAGTCTTGATAGCTAAAAACACACTTGTGTGTCTTAAGCGAGTAAAAGTCGGTATAGTTCGGTTTGGTTCGGTCTCCATCTCACAGATAGTTCATAGATGGTTTCTACATGCCCAAATATCATAGAACTTGTATATTGGTTTATAAATGAAGAAAACTTAAATTTTACAACTAAAAAGTTAACTACAAGTCTTTTAAGCAAAAGTTTCGGTTTAGTTCGGTTTCCATCTCCCAGCGAGTTCATAGATGGATTCCATATGCTTAATATCAAAGAACTTGTAAAAATGATTTTTGAAACTCAAATCTAGCAATAAACATGTTTAAACAACTATTTTAACAAAACTAGTAAACAAAAGTTCGGTTTCCGGTTTGGACTAGTATCGGTTAAACCGAGGTTAGTCTTATACAAACCCATACCATGGAACTTGTAAATAAGATGAACAAACTAAAAGGGTTAGAAGTTAGTCATAAGTGATATGTATAATAAGTTATGTGTGTGTGTATATATATCAAGAACACGAAGTCCTTCATGAAGCATTGCCTTATGACATTCGAAACTTAACCAACCGGAGTCGGTGAAGTAACAAATAAAGGAAACAAGGGGTGTGTATTATATATATATGTGTTGTACCACCATATTCAAGTGTTAGTAATATTAGATGAACAAGTTAAAATGAAAGACTATAGTTAGTTGACCTTAAGAAATCAAAATAACAAAATGTTGAAGATGAATACTTGGATTTGAGAGAGATTTTGGAGAAGATGAACAACCAAAATGGTGTATGGAGCCTTGCTTTTATAATGGTAAGAGTATGGTTCATACAAATAGGGTAAAGATGCATGTGATGGTTGAAATGGTCAAACAAGTTTTTGGTAAATGGCAATAATAGTCCCCAAAGTTTGGTTTAAGTCATTTTAAGGAGTTTTAAGGACCAAAAAGAATGTTTTCAATACCCAACAAGTGTAAAATAATATTGTAACATAAAATCCATCATTTTGATTATATCATAAGCTTTGTTTTACAAAATGGGCCGGTTTACATGATAAACGAATACAAAAACGAATACAAACGAGACCCGAAATTGACGAATGTCACATTTGAATTGGGTTTTGGGCTTAAAAATTGGATTTGATATTGGACTAATGGACTTGTTAATATTAAAGTAAAATCTAATAGGAAAAATTGTTTATATAACGTTTATATAATTATATTTATAAAATTGTCATTGTATTTTTTGTTAGGGTTTGTCTCAAAATATTATTGGGGTCGTCTCAAAATTATACAGGGTACGGCTTCAAAGTTTCACAGGAATCGGTGCCAAAATTTTACAGGGGTCGGTCGGGAATTTTCGGTATATTAACACTAAAAAAAATTTCACAGGGGAATGAGGACACCCTCACTAACAAATGGCTATGCCACTGCATACGAGTGTATTGTATGTTCATAGATTTACAATAATTTTGTAATAAACATATAGTGTGTGCGCATAAGGAAATGATAGTTTGATTTATGTGGTAGGTTGGTTAAAATAATTTGAAGAATATAATTTAATTCCTTTATGTGGGGGATGCTTGATGATGCCTCTAATTACACTTTTGACTATCGTCCATACTATTTAATTATTTACAGAGTTTTTATTAAAAATATATAAATTGCTACAATACGACAAGCATCTTGTTTGTTATGTTTGGATAAAAGAAAACCGATATTAAAAAAAAAACAAAACATACTCATTTTAGTCTTACCCGTAAAAAAGCTATTGATAAGAACTGAGAAGTTGAGCGAAGTCATGTTAATCAAGTATTTCTTTCATTTTGACATAAAATTGTTCTTAGTTTACTAATATACCTCGTTGCAAGTATAATCATTTATAAAAAAGTTATGTAATATAATAAATTATATTATTGTGTGCATAAAAAACCTTAAGATTAACATTTATAAATCTAGCATGTCATACATAAACATAGCTCTTACTCTTTTAGATGTGTTGCTTGAAAATGCAGGCTCCCACAACAATAAAAGTTATGCCATAAATCATAAGAGTGAAAGGGGCACTCATGGCTATTACCCATGCATTAGTCAATCATGTATTACCACTTCATTTCTACCCTTAATTACCCACAAACCACAAATTTAGAGACAACACATACCCACAAGTACCCTACAACTTTATTAATGCATTTTAATTCTTCAATGACCAATAATGAATCAATGTTGTGTGACAAACCTTTGCCATGAAATGAAGCCATACACTTTACCCACATAAGATGAAGTGGTGTTGCCATGTGGTTTGGAAGCCATACACCCTACCCATATGGGTGACCCGTCCTCTCTATAATAATCATAATACACGTGATAGTTGAAGGAGAATCAAGCTTAAGTACAATGGCAAGTTAAATGAATGTTGACCCGACTCAAATACTATGAGCATGATCAGGAGCAAAAAAGAAAAGAGAATAGTCGTATGCCTAGGGTTGTGACTTGTGAGATCCAAATGTATATACGCAAACACAAGATTCTAAGTGAGTGATAGATGAGATGATCAATGTTGTCAGATGTATTTGTTAGCTTTCGATTTTTCTTGAATAATATACAAGTTCATGGTAGCTAGAATTAAGAATGTATTGTTATATATAAATGTGGCTAGGGTTTTATGTTTGCACTTAAGAACAAATGAGAACAAGACTATGAAATGTACGTTTTCCCATGAAATAATCTGACCACTATAATATGACAAATCACACATAACTACATAAGCATTGTCATTTTAACTTCCATGTTTATTTATCTTTGTGCATGCTGTACTATTCATGTGTGCTAGTCTAACACTTTGACGTAGTTGGAGCTTTAATTTACAACTCGAAAAGCCTTCAAGTTGCAAACTTAAGTTCGACTCTAGAAGACTAACAATCGGGTTAAGTTCGGCTCAAATACCCATATACACATATCTTTATTTGATAACTAAAAATTCTTTTCTCAAATTGTTAAAAAATTGTATATTTTATATAAAACTTGATAAGAGCTTGGGCTCGTTTGAATCCTCAATTCCCCAGTAATAATACATGGTTCCAGACTCGACCCGTGGGTACGACCTGATATTGGGTTTCACCCCAGACCTATATCCGGGGCCAAACCCTACCTGGACCCGCCGAAACCGATTCCACTGGTCAAAATCTGCCCGACCCTACCCGAAACACAAAAAAATCCGGAAAACCCGGTCAAAACTCCGTCAAATTCCTGACTATATCCGGAACCGGTTTCTACCAGACCAAGTTTTGACTTTTGTTGACCATACATGAAACCGGTTCCTAAAAATACCCGCTTTGCGCACCTCTACATGTATTGACGTTTGTGAATGAATACTAGTAATTACTAATTAGTAAACATTATTTGGGCCTTAAACAGTTCGAACAAATAGGATTGGCCCAGTTTGTTTTAGAATGCATTAACAGGCTTTTAGCCCAAAACTAAACACACATTGGGGCCCAAATAAAACAAAGTAAGTTTTAAGGAATCATTAGAATTTAGACACTAAAATACATTATAAGCATAGATCACGAGGTTGAATATTATATTTATAGTCGATTACACAACACGAAACCGAACTAGATAGGTAACAAGAAGTGATAATTAGGTACGAGTGAACATAAAAAACAAATAATTGTGTTGATTGACAAATTAATGGTTGGTTATGAATTATTATTATTTTTCCATAATTGATTTTTTATAGGTTGGACATCAAAACCAATAATTATATGGTTTACAATAATGTAAGTATCTTAGATGTTTTGTTTTATTTTTTTTAAATATTATATTAGTTGTTACTTATATTTTTATACAAAATATGGAAACCGAATCAACAGTTCTTGAATTAAGTGAAACGATCGATTATGAAAAATTGAAAATGACACATCGGTTATAGGTTTGATATTAGGCCATAATAACCAAAACTGACCATCCCACACTTATTTCTATGCTATGTTTGAAACAAAATAATAGGGTATGACCATAAATGAACCAAATATTCAATGAACAACTCTACACGAAGTTTATTTATTTAAAAAACGAACTAGCATGAACATAACTTTTTGTTCATTTACTTACACGAATGCACAAGAATGCATGTCTCAGTCGTCCATTTATGTTCTTTAAAGTTCATTCAATGTTCATTCATTTAAATTTGTTTATGTTCATTAGTTTATGTTTGTTTAAGTTCATTCGTGTATTCATATAACTCTTCAACTCATTAAATCTTAGCATTTTATGATAACTTTAGCACCAACCCATTTTTTTTATGCTCACATTTATGATAACTTTAAATACAGACATGATTTGGTTAGGGATGTTCTGTATGATGTTTTTAAACGTGCAGAGATTTCTGCTAAAAAGGAGACCCCTGTTAACTTTCTTACGGATCCTCTTGAAGGGAGGTCCACTTTACGACCAACTGATATTCTTGTGTTCGGGTGGACAGGGGGGAAACACGCCTGTGTGGATCTTACAGGAGTGTCTCCTCTTGTTGGGCTCAGGGACCGTGAGTTTGTTGTGGGTCAGGCTGCGTTGAAGGCTGAATCGGGCAAAGTTGTTAAACACGAGAAAACTTGTTTAGATAATCAACATATCTTTCTACAATTTGCCTTTGATACATTTGGTTTCCTGGCCCAGAGGCTGTGAAATTTTTGAGTAGGGTTCAGCGCGTCGTACACGGAACCTCTTCAGCTTCTAGGTCCCAAAACTTCGTTTTTAGCAGGATTGACTTTGCTATTCAAAAGGGGGTTGCGGCGCAGCTTGTTGCCCGTTTGCCTGCCACTCTATTGTAATCGTTTTATAGTAAATTATAAACCTTTTAAACTCTTAAAAAACTAAAGAGATATCATATACTTGTTCTTATATCTCCATTTATGTTTGCTCGTGAACTATTCGTTTATATTTGATAACGAGCACAAAGACATACAAACAAGAACCCTGTTCGTTTAATTGTCCGTGTTCAGCCAACACTAAACAAACACGTACATGCTCTGAGCTCTACTCATTTTCATTTGGCCCGTTTATAAGCCTAACTAGATATGTAAATCGTGTCTAGTTGCCCGGTTGAAAGGTTATTGACTTGGTAGCTAAGTAGCCGAACTCCAAACTTAACCTAAGGATAACAATAAAACCCGACCCTGATGGGAAAATTCGAAACCCGACATATTTGAGACGGATAATACCCGACCCCGTTACAGTTGAGACATGTATGTGATTAGTTTTGAAGTTTTCGTAGGTTTAGGATAAGTTTTGGATTTATAATATACCTGATTACCTGACATAATTATTTTTATGTTATATATATGTATATATGTGTGTGTATTTGTATAGTATATTCTAAATACATTATTTGTCGAAAACTTGTCTATGACAATTATTTGAGACATTTAATTTTTACAGTAATCATTGTCTGTAACCAGTTAGTTATATTGTTAAAACGAAATAGATACCCAATGAGTTTTTAAGTTGAGTATACCTGACGAGCATTTCGTCAAAACTGATATAAAACCCGAAACCCAAAACCCAACAAGTTTAGGACAGACTTTAATAATCAGGTACGAGTTTGAAAATTCCAAAAAACCGGATCTATTACCGACCCATATATTTATTCGTGCAGTCGACGTAAAAGTATAATAATAACAATAACAACATAAAAGAGAACGTAACGCCTAAAAATATCTTTACCATCGATTCCAAAATTTATTTAACAAAAACCATAAATTAAAAAACAAACGCAGAGAACCTCCTCCGGCATCCACCGTCACCGGTTACTTCTCGCCGGAAACCGTGCCGGAATAATAATAATAATAATAATAATAATAATAATTCGACGGAAACATCCAAATAATAATAATAATAATGGCGAAGAAGAGGAAATCGGTGGCGACAAGCCTAGACGAAGTCGATCGGACGATGTATTCGAGTTTCTGTAACGCTGCCAATTCCTTATCTCAGCTTTACTCGCAGGCGATGAGTCAGCAGAAGCTTTCATTTCTATCCGGTGAACGCCATGGATTGGTATATTATCATAATATATATTAATTCATTCATTGATTCATTAATTGATTATTATTATTATTATTATTATTATTATTATTATTATATGTTCGAAAACCCTAGGTTTTGTTCATTTTTGATTGAATTAGGTTTTCTAGAGCAGTTACTAGGCTTGAGCTCGGATTGTTTTGGTTAATGAGCTCTTTTACTAAAGCTCGTGGTTGGATTAGGCTTGGCTTGGCTCGGCTCGTTTAATATTTGTTAATTAGTTTATGCACATTTTTTAACTATGTTTATATATGAAGAGGTAGGTCCCAGCAGAGCCCAGTTGGACCCGCAAGACTCACCTTAAAGAGGGACGTCTGCGCAGAAACCAACTGGATCCGCAGGACCCACCATGCTCAGAGACGCGACGTCCTTACGCGCAGTACGCAAGCTGTTCCCGCAGGAAATGCCTCCCAATGGTGAAGTACTCTGCCTGTTCCCGCAGCTGCGGATACAAGCCATCAGGGAAGGCCACCCGCGCAGCAAGGCTACACGCACAAGGCACTTAGCTCTCAATCACTCAGTTGTCACCTGAAGGAATGAGCAAAGCCGGGAACAATCCCGCACAAAGGCGGGAGGGGGAATACTCCCGCCCAACTAAGCCAGTCCGTACGATACGGAAAGATCTTCTGTACTGTACCTGACGAGGTATGGGCAAAAGATCTGACTAAAGATACGACAGCTTATTGACAACAGTATGGCGAGCAGCATGCTCTTGTACTGTATGTCACTATTAGCCGCTGCCTACTCACCAACTCCTGTCATACCACGTGCATAGCCGGCAGTTGGTGGAAAAGGAATAGTACACAGCAGGCCTGGTCACTGTCAGCCGCTGCCTACCCACCAACTACCAGCAGGGCACGTGCGTAGACCACAGTTGGTAGAACAGGAATACTATTCAGCCGGCCACACCTTCTTGGAAACCTACCTTCGGCTATAAATACCCCAAATGGTATGATCATATACTACATATTATACCTGATATCTGCTCTAGCAATCTCTTAATATACATTTATATTTAAAGAGCAATCTAGTCTGATTCTCACGCCGGAGGGTGGTCACAAGGAGGAACCCCCCCTTCTCAGTGACAAGCTCACGGTGTCTGTTTTGCAGGTTATCAGAAGAACCATCTTTGCCGGGTCTAACCCCTCATGGGATGCCGTCATGACAGCAGCTAAACTCTTTGCGGAAACGGAGAAGCAACTGGGTAGAGATCTCCCACAGAGCACAAACCTCTACACCCAGAAAACAAGAGAAGACAACGTCCTTACCGCCCGATTAAACAAAAAGCGGAAGCTAGGCATTTGGCAGTCAAGGGTAAACTTTGACACCTCATCCGGCTTGCAACATCGGTTAGGCGGAAGGGATAACGTACGGTCGAACCAGAACTCCAGATAGACGCCACTCACCAAAAGCGTCACCGAGATATTCGCCACTGAGGAGCTCCCATGGCCAAAGGCTCCAATAATCCGACATCGTCCCAATGCTGATCGGAGCAAATACTGTGACTTTCACAGGACAAAAGGCCACAACACTGAAGAATGCACAGACGTAAAGGACATGGTCGAAGCATTTGTCAGAGATGGGACGCTCGCGCACCTCGTGGCGCAATGAACGCTGAGCAGGCTGATGCGTGTAGAACCCCAGTTGGGGAAAACACGAATAAAATTGCAGCTTCAATGTTGGAGACTACATACTGCGCAAACAACGAGATCCCGAACCAGGTGCATATCGGCTCGATGGCACTCCCATCCCAACAACAGGGAAGGGAGCTCAATTACACAGTTTGCATGTAGATCAATTCCAAATTTGTAAAGAAAAGGCCCAGAGCCACTTCTAATGGAAATGATTCTCCTTAGAACATCGACGCTGATGATTTTACATTTATACTTTATGAACTATCAACACTGATGCCGGTTTTCACCGCATACATAAGTGTGAAGGTCGTTGCGTGGGGAAGGCGGCAAAACTCGCATAAACCCAAAAAACGGCAAACCTTCACGCAGGTCAGTTGAAGGGTAAAGTTCAGTCATCCCACTAAATGAAAGTGCCGGTCTATCCGCATGAATCATGATAGAGGAAACTGAACACTAACCTATTAACAACCGCGCGTCGAACGGTTAATTTATTCAACACGGATATGCCGGTTTTCACCGCATAATTACGTGGAAAGTCGTTGCGTGGGGAAGGCGGCAAAACCCGCATAAACCCAAAAACGGCAAACCTTCACGCAGGTCAGTCATAGGTAAACTTTGGTCAACTAAATGAAAGTGCCGGTCCTAACCGCACAAATCATGAGAGGAAACCGAACCTATTGACAACCGCGCGTCGAACGGTTAACTTATTCAAAATAGAGAATTTCTAACAAAAGGATGAGGAAAACCTACACGCAGGTTAGATGTAGGTAAAGTTTAGCCATCCTACTAAGTGCAAGTGACGGTCCTACCCGCACAATCATGAAAGAGGAAGCAAAACTTCAACCTATTATCTACCACGTTCAAAGGTTAACTTATTCTAAACACTTAGAAATTTCAAAAAGGATGAGGAAAACCTACACGCAGGTCAGATGTAGGTAAAGTTTAGCCATCCTACTAAGTGCAAGTGACGGTCCTACCCGCACAATCACGAAAGAGGAAGCAAAACTTCAACCTATTATCTACCACGTTTAAAGGTTAACTTATTCTAAACACTTGGAAAATTGCTAATTTAAACTAAAGTATGCAAGTCATATAACGTTTATAAAGCAAGGAATCCAGTGAAAGTAGCGGTCTTACCCGCACAAAGATTTATATTTCATAATATTCATTACAAGAATGGCCGGGTAACTACCCGCCTACAAGAATATAAATCTATACAAGCTAAACCTATCCTAACAGTGGGAAGGGATCTTCAGGATCAGGCTTCAGGGCCACTTCCACTTGGACCCGCACCATCAGTAGAACGTGGCGGTTCAAGGAAAGCTTTAAGGATAGCTAGCCCATCATCAGCAGCAGCAACTTGGTTCACCTTCTCCACCACCGGATGCGGGAAGGCGGCATACTGATTCACTGCTTGGTCGTAAACAGCTTCAGTATCAACATTATACAAAGGGAAGTTGGAAGGCGGGATGCCTTTCTCAACGAACCCTAGACCAAGCAGGAAGCCGGCCTTTTCCCCATCCTCATGAGAAGCGTTGAGGGCTGCGCTCATAGCATCGTCATAAGACGTCTCCGTGAAGACCCGATGCACAACCTACAAAAAGAGAATACAAGTATCAAAACCTTTTCTATTTACAAAGAAAAGCGTGAAGACATGAAGCTAAACATATCTGAGACAACGCTTCTCGAAGAAGCCATTCCTTGGCAACCAGAGCCTCCTGGAGGGCAGCTTGAGCTTCGTTACGGGCGCGTTCGGCTTCACTTTTATTGAGGTTGGCAAGCAACACTTCTTTAGCCGCAGCCTCTTCGACGCCCTTTAGCTTCCGCTCAGTATGGTCAAGCACCCCCCTCTGGTCCAAGATCTCCTGGAGCTTTTTGGCATCTTCCATCGCCAAGGCATCATGAGCCTGCTGGAGAGCCTCTAATTTGGCCTTAAGCTCCTCATTCTCCACGCGTAGAGGCTCAGCAACAGCTTCAGCCTTGGTGGCCCTCTCGGTTGCGTTCCGTGCAATTTCCTTAGCCAGCCGAAGCTGTTCATTAACAGCTTGGGCAGCCTTGGAACGGCCTCGAGTCGGGCCTGAACTTCAACCTCGAGGGCCTTGAAGGCCTTCTCCTTTTCCGCAGCCACTGCGGTAAGCTTTACGTTCTCCTCCCGGACAGCCCGCGCCCGAGCTACTTCTTGAAGTCGAGCTGCTTTTAACTTGTCGTTTTCACGACAAAGCAGCTCGACGCGCGGCTGCATTCGGGCCAGGAGAACCCGAAGCTCATTGGTTAGCCTACCCTCCTGGTAGCTAGCCATGGCTTCCCCCAACGCACCACTGGGAGCTGCGTGACGAGCCCACTCCACGCACTCCACAGGTGTGCGAAGGGTTGTTCCTCGGCGGATGTTCCATCGTGGAACATACACTTCATTGGAATCCGACACTGCAAAAAACATAAAGCAGTTAGGAAAAGATGATAAAAATATGAAAAGGGCCAAAAGAACCCTACGCACCTGTAGGGTCAATAACAGGCCGATAGCCGCCAAACCCATCACCTGAACCCAACGGAAATTCATCCAAGAGGTCAGGCAGATGGGAAGGAGGCAGAGGTTGGCGATAAGCCCCATGCATACCTGAAGGATCGGCCGTCGTTGCCGATGACGGAGGAGGCATGGTAACAGCCGTCGCAGTCGCCGCTGCGGAATCCGCAGCAAAAGTAACCGCCGGCTCAGTGAAAGATGCGGTAAAAATGGCACTGACAGCCGGCGGTGATGTCATCACAGCTGGAACAGTCGGCTCAACGGAGTGAGCAACTGAACCAGCGGAAGCAGGCGCAGGCGCAGCCGCCTGGGTCGTCGCCTCAGGTAGGCTGACCAAGCCTACCGTCATGGGCGGAGGGGTACTCCTCTGCGCTCCACCCTGGAATGCGTCAACATCCACGCCTGCACAAAGAAGATAAGTGTTAATGATGGAAAGCTATGAAGTTAAAGATAAAGGAAGTTTGTACTTACGGGTTTTCTTGAGCCTAAAAGTGCGGACAGGCGGGGACGAACCCGATGGAGCCGGCCTCTTTGCGCCGCTCACCGTCGTCATCCGGGGCTCTCCGGAGGTGACAGTCGCAGCCTCCGGAGCAGTGGTCCTATCACCACCCGGGTTCCCCGCCACCTCCTCGCTCTCGGCCTCTGAGTCAGACCGAGGCACTGGATCGGCAGTGGAGGCCACTTTCTCCTTCCCCTTCCCGCCGGCAGCCTTCTTCTTCCGCACCAACGGAGGACCATCTGCGGATTCCTCATCAGAACATAAGATTAGAGGAATTCCAGCAGAGGTTTCAACATTGAGGGGTCGAGGGTTGAATAGCGCCTTACCTGGCCGCCTGGCACTCAGGATCTCGTGGCCTAGCGGGTAGACCTCCACGAACCGATCCGCCGTTTGTTCTAGGATGGGCAACTCGTTCTCGTCTAGAGCGCGAGTACCCATCCGAGCGGGACTGTCAGCCTCCCGCGGATGCAGGAGCGACTGCAAGTCGTTCCCCTCTGAAATAAACAGGAAAGAAGTTAGAAGATATACTAAATCAACAAAAAGAAACAGAGCATACCGTAAGGAACAGAGTTCGAACCGTATTCAAGGACGAGTGGGATCTTTTGCGCATCCGCATCCTTCCACACCCGGCTCATCCCGAGCATCACCATCCCGGACTCCGCAAACCGGTAAACCGGAGATTGGACTCGGGATATCTTCGAGAACCATTCCGCCTCCTGGTAGTTGGAGGCGTGAAGGCTGGGAAGTGCTTGCCCATTCTTGAATTTCATGGCAAGGGGGATGGCGCGAGCGGAGATGTAGAAGAACTCCCGCTTCCACGAGCGAAGACTGCGCTCGGTTGCGCAAATCTTCAAACCCTTAATCCGGGTTATCAGCGTATACCACCCCTGGATGCACCTCCAAGAGTAGAAGGTCATCAGGCGGTCGACATAGGGCTCAATGCCCAGAATCCGGCACACCCACTCGAAGTGGCGAATCTTCGCGATCGCCATCGGGTGCACCTCGGTCAGGTGCACACCGTGCCTCTCCAGGACACGGTACACAAACTTTGTCAACGGGAACCTAAGATTCCCATAAACAAAGAATGCAGCATATACCCCGATCTTGCCTCTGGGGGCATCATACACCGTCTGATGGGGTTCAGGAAACTCAGGCTCGAGAGACTCGAGCATGAACTTCCTGACGATGTACTGATACAGATCGACAGGCAGAGCACACTGGCACTCGCCAGCAGTACTCTTGTCATCGGCAAACACCCCAGCCTCCTGGGCTGTAGATTCGAGATCACGAGAAGACATCTTGCAGATGAAAGAAGAAAACGATTTCAACAGAATGCTCGACTGAAAGGTGAGTATTCGCCGGAAATCGTTTTGAAGATGAAGAGAAGAGTGAAAGTGTGGATTACAAAGAACCCTCTCCCCCTTTATATATTAATCGCAATTAATGCGATGAATTTAATGCGGAGGAAAGAGAAATCGAAGGTGCAATGAAACTATGACACGTGGCAAAAAGCAAGCTGGCAACAGCTGTTGAAAGGACGCGTACCATTAATTTCGCGGCCACGCGCCCGAAAAATCGCGCCCACGCGCCTGAAAAAGCGTCTGGAATGACCATGTACTGTCACGTCACCATAACTTCCTGCACGTCCTGACACAGTCAGAAGAAACCGTCGCACGACGTTTCAGAGGTTTGGACTGTTATCCTTTCACCAACTCTTCGAATTTCAAAAAAAAAAAAAAATTCAAAAAGATTCAAAAGTAAGCGGGAAAATACCCCTTACCTTGGCAACCAAGTAACCATAAGACGGGTGCGGGTACAGTGTTAAGGCAAAACCCTTCACATACTTAGCACCTGCAGGGAATTGAAGCCAAGAATACCTCGGCAACCAAGTAACTATAAGACGGGTGCGGGTACAGTGTTAAGGCAAAACCCTTCACATACCTAGCACCCGCAGGGAATTGACGCCAGGAATACCTTGGCAACCAAGTAACCATAAGACGGGTGCGGGTACAGTGTTAAGGCAAAACCCTTCACATACCTAGCACCCGCAGGGAATTGACGCCAGGAATACCTTGGAAGTAAAGTAACCGTAAGACGAGCGCGGGTACAGTGTTAAGGCAAAACCCTTCACATACCTAGCGCTCCGCAGGGAATTGAAACCAAGAAGGATCTTCTGGGCAATGCTTGCGGAAACGGAAATAACATCCCCGCATAGCGGGAACGTCGAGAACTACATTGTTTAAAGCTCCAGGATGGAATTGGTGGTTTTAACATAATTGATCACTATGTTCAAAACTACCAAAACCTCATGGAGAATCCACACAAGTGGGACTCAACGCTCCTGACTTGCGAGGAGGTTACAGACCTACCCGCATCATACCCAAAGATCAAGCAGGAAAGTCGGGAATTTCTGCAAGTGACATAAGGACTTCCGCGGGAAGAATCCCCATGGAAAACCTTAAAACTAAACCCTTTTCAAAACCCTTTGCTTAAGTCCAAAAGTTCACCTCACTTTATTAAACATTCATGAGAAGAACATTGGACTGGGGGGACTTGAAGAGGTAGGTCCCAGCAGAGCCCAGTTGGACCCGCAAGACTCACCTTGAAGAGGGACGTCTGTGCAGAAACCAACTGGATCCGCAGGACCCACCATGCTCAGAGACGTGACGTCCTTACGCGCAGTACGCAAGCTGTTCCCGCAGGAAATGCCTCCCAATGGTGAAGTACTCTGCCTGTTCCCGCAGCTGCGGATACAAGCCATCAGGGAAGGCCACCCGCGCAGCAAGGCTACACGCACAAGGCACTTAGCTCTCAATCACTCAGTTGTCACCTGAAGGAATGAGCAAAGCCGGGAACAATCCCGCACAAAGGCGGGAGGGGGAATACTCCCGCCCAACTAAGCCAGTCCGTACGATACGGGAAGATCTTCTGTACTGTACCTGACGAGGTATGGGCAAAAGATCTGACTAAAGATACGACAGCTTATTGACAACAGTATGGCGAGCAGCATGCTCTTGTACTGTATGTCACTATTAGCCGCTGCCTACTCATCAACTCCTGTCATACCACGTGCATAGCCGGCAGTTGGTGGAAAAGGAATAGTACACAGCAGGCCTGGTCACTGTCAGCCGCTGCCTACCCACCAACTACCAGCAGGGCACGTGCGTAGACCACAGTTGGTAGAACAGGAATACTATTCAGCCGGCCACACCTTCTTGGAAACCTACCTTCGGCTATAAATACCCCAAATGGTATGATCATATACTACATATTATACCTGATATCTGCTCTAGCAATCTCTTAATATACATTTATATTTAAAGAGCAATCTAGTCTGATTCTCACGCCGGAGGGTGGTCACAAG
This sequence comes from Bidens hawaiensis, assembly GCF_021521415.1. Classification (NCBI taxonomy): domain Eukaryota; kingdom Viridiplantae; phylum Streptophyta; class Magnoliopsida; order Asterales; family Asteraceae; genus Bidens; species Bidens hawaiensis. The sequence continues at coordinate 28,423 of NW_027500184.1, forward strand.
GAGGAACCCCCCCTTCTCAGTGACAAGCTCACGGTGTCTGTTTTGCAGGTTATCAGAAGAACCATCTTTGCCGGGTCTAACCCCTCGTGGGAAACATCTATCTAACCCCCAGGTTATCCGTAATCTGCCCGGGGTCCGGTTAGTGTTTCTTCAATATAATACGAGGAAAACCTTAACGAGCCTAAGCTCGGCTGGAGCTCGTGTAAGGTACCTTAAACGAGCCAGAGCTCGAGCTTGTTTTGCGCTCCTTTTCCAACTTCCAAGTCTGGTGAATCAATTTTTAAAGATGGAGCTCGGCTACTATTTATTAATTGATTTATGTACGTTTTAAGTGTTTTTATATATTTTGAGAAAAAGCTTAACGAGCCTAAGCTTGGTGGAGCTTGTATGCGGTACCTTAAACGAGCTAAAGCTTGGTTCGTGCTTGACTTTGCAATGTGAAATTAATAGATAGAAGCTCGAAAGAGTTAAAACTAGGGGTGTAAAAAAGTTGAACCAAGCACTAGGTTGAATAGGCTTGGCTTGGCTCGGCTCGGCTCGTTTTACTTACGAAAGCTTGGACTCAAGCCCGGCCTGTGAGTCATTATATCAAGCTCGGGCTTGTCTTGTTTATCATTTATTTGTTAGTTTATATACGCTTTTAGTTTTTTTATATAGTTTGAGAAACACCTTAAACGAGCCTTAGCTCGGCTTGAGCTCAACTTTGCAGTGTGAAATTAATACATAGAAGACCAAAAGTTTCAAATTTAAAAACACACTAGGCTTGGCAACCCTAAACAATCTTATTATACAAGGCTCGAGCTCGGGCTCGATAACTAAACGAGCTTTATCTGAGGCTTGGGCTCGGCCAGGCTCAAAAAGGCTCGAGCTTTATCTGTTGTTATAAGCCCTTTGACACGTGCCTAGGACTTCAGCCAAGGAAAGGCGCAGGGAAAACGCCTTGCTGTCATTCAGGCTATCTGGTGACCTTCCATAAAGATCCCGGCCAGATTATGGTCTGATTCCGGTGAAAATGCAAACAAATTCTGAAAATCTCAGCAAAACTGTGCAAACTCCAGGCAAACTGGTGTGTAATATCCAAAACTGGCTTAGAACCGGCCTAAATTAGCCCTAAGCAAGCCTACAACATGCCTGAAACCCCAAAAATTGATACGTTTATGCTATGCACCTTGCTTATATCGGTCCCTTGCTTTTTAAGTGCCTTGTTCTTAGGCCCAAGGCTCACTTTTAGCGCCTTGTTTGTGCCTTGCGCCTTCGACAAGTATGCTTGTTATCTATCCGATCTTTAGTAGCTCGCTAGCTGCTCGGCTTGTTTGCACCCTTATTTGTATTTGCTAAATAGGGCACATAGGTGTTGGAAAATAAAGGTTTGATGTGAATAGCATAGCCTGTTAGATGTGAGTTTTTTTCTCTTGATTATGCATATCTCTTTGTAAATGCTGAAGGGGTAAAGTTATAAACTGGTTGAATAAATTGAATACATTTTTTCTTGATCTTTGGCTTTGCTTGTTTGGTGGAGAGATTACTCGTCTATCTGCAGATTTTTGCATAGTTGAAAGGAGTAATTTGTTGGTGTTACATGTGGAAAACTTTGCTTTATAACACTTACAATATTTATATTTTTTTGTGGTGTTGTGACTTATGTTAATAGCAATTCTTTTATTCTTTAGCTGCTGGTAATGCTCAATTTTGTTTCATTCTCAATGCATCCTATCGAGTTTTACTGAATTAAAAACTCTAGAAATTGATAATTTGATAGTAACCTTACTGATCTACTTTTTGTCTGCTTAATGATGCTGTTAATCTTTCTGTATACATGGAATTCATTATTAATAATATTATTGTGCAGGAAAAGCTATATCAATGGATTTCTAAACAAGATGCCGAAGGTTTGAGAGTGACCTCAGAAGACATACTAGCCTATATCGAGGTACTATTTTACACATCCAACATGCGGATATCAATCACATCTTCGTTTCATGTTTAACTTTCTTAACGCGTATGATGATTGAATACATAAACATGCACTTGTGCAGGCTGAGCTAGATTTATCTATGGAGGATCCACCAACGGCTCCAAGAACTTCACAACCGAACCAGCAAGTGACCAACCCGTTTATAACTTCTGGGTCGTCTAGTGGTCCCTACGCTGATCAACATTCCAAGAACTACATATTCTCAAACGCATTATCGAGCCCTGTTCGTCGAAGCCTTCAAAACTATCATATCTCTCAAGAAGCATACGGTGCCAAGAATAATAACGATCATCAAGATTCTTCAATGGACATGCATGCAGATAGCACAGGTCATGATTCTACTCATTAACAATCCTTCGTGTTTTTGAGTGTTTGTAACCAACATGAGTGTGTGAAAGTCGAAAAATGGTTTTTTTCGAAGTTAAACTAGCGGTGAAGGTTGTAATTGCATATGGTGAAAAAAAGCGTGTGTTTTCGAGGGGATGAAAAGGTGTGTGGATCTTTTCATGTTATCTACAAAATATTTTTACTTGTATGCAACTTTTGAGATTTTGGGTTTGATAATGTTTTGTCTTATATGAATCTATCTTTGTTGATATTTTGTTTGTGAAGTTGAAGATGATAGAAACTACATATGAATATGTAGGGGTGTGCAAAGATCGGTTTTGGGTTTATTACTTATGGGTTTGGTTCGGTTTTTGGTTTTACGTTTGGGCTTTGGCCTTAAACTTTCGATTTTAAAATTTTTGTGAACCACTTGTGAATGAATTTGGATCATAAATGTTGGCCCAAAATAATGAATTTGAGCCGTATAGGCGTATAGCTATCAACGTACAGTCAAAATATTGCATATGGTGAAAAAAAAGCAAGTGGTTTGAGCCAAATTTAGATATTGTGAAACCGAACCGAAAGCCGAATTTGTAATTCTTTGCGGTTTGGTTTTTGGTTTAACATATTTCAAACCGAATAATGAACACCTCTACTTTTTGTACATATCGGGCCCGGAATGTATTTTCTCTATGCAGATTGGTCAATAATCAATTTATGGTCTGTTATATGTAATGCACTTATATATCTAAATAATTTTATAAGTGTATTCATATATTATATCATAGAGATGGTTAAAAACTTAAAATTACTGACCAATATATATTTTTGAGTTGAAAACAAATATATAATTTGAGATAATAATTTGTAACTTTTTGTACATGATATATATAAATGTTTGCACTTGTACTTGCTGTAAGCATTCAAAGTAATGATTGTTTTAATGCTTCTTTACAAATTTAAAAACATTAAATTTGAGATAAAGTCCTTTATGAACTATAAAAAAACAAAGCCACCTTCATGTTTCTTTATATCTTTCTTGTAAGTTGACAATGCCATTATAACCTCCATCACACCACCAACATTTTATTATATAAAAACTCATGTCAAAGGCATACTTTAGCTATTTTCTTATAAGATAAATGTATAAAAAGCACCAAAAGATTATAAAAGAGTTTTGTGTTACTTTTGGTCCAAATAATACCTTCCAACACGGTTTTGCACTTTATATTGTTAGAGCATCTCTATCCTCTCTCTTCCTTCTAGTACTACATGCATAATTGGTTGTACTTGCGGGCCTTGTATTTTCACTCCGGCATACACTATCTTACGACTTTTAAGTAACTAACTATTATTTTCTAACTCGTTAAAAATCACAAGTTTTAGAGTTGTGCATGAAATTGAAAAAACCAAACCGAAATAAAAAAATGACGGTCTGGTTTTATGTTTTTGTAAAAACCGAACTAGATTTAAAGATCTTCATTTTCTATTTTAAGAAATTTATAAGAATTAAATAAATCTGTAACTCGTTTAACCAAGGAATGTATAATAATCAATTAGTTATTAATTAATAAATGGATTTAGGCCCAATTTCATTATTTAAGCCAAAATAAATTTTCAGTCCAAAGTGTTCAAGCTCATGGTAAAACCGAAACAAACCCAAACCAAAAAATCGTAACCAAATAGTTTTCAAAAATCTAAAAACCAAATTTCCCGTTTCTAGTTCAATTTTAGCCCAAAACCGACCCAAATCGAACCATACAACTGCATAATCATATCAAATGATTTCACATTTCTTTATTCAAAAATCAATCAGCAAACCTACCTAAACACTCTCTTAATTATTAATTAACCAAAATATTTAAGCCAATTTCATTATTTTGGGTCAAACAACTTTTTTTCGGCCCAAAATGTTCAAGCTCAAACAATATAATAAAAAAAACCGAAAAATTTAAAGATCGAAGTTTTAGTTTTAGCCAAAAACCGTCTCAAATCGAACAATGTTGCCATATAATTTGCACATTTCTTTATTAAAAAAAATCAATTAACAAAACTATTTAAACATTCTCTTATGAGTTGTAACATAAAATCAATCAATCAAATAAAATTTAGTTTATTCTATAGGAATCATTACATGATTCAATAAGTGGTATAAAGAAGGTCAAATCTTTGATTTGATTCCATCTTAAAATAAAATAACAATAATAATAATAATAATTAACTAATTAACTAATTTAATATTTATATAATTATATCCTAAATAAAACTTTACATACTAATAATAATAATAATAATATTAATCTCACACCACTCTCTGTACACCAACACACACACACCGCAGTCTTTCTTCTTTCCATTTCAGTTCATATTCCGGCCACCGGAAACCACCGCCGTACCACCACCTCCGGCCACTGAACCCAGACACGTCAGCAGCTATAACCGTTTGCAGATCCGTGAATTGAGTTATATTATTAGGTATTGTTGCTATTTTTTTTCCCGCCATTAATTGAGTTATATTATTAGGTATTGTTTTTAACTCCGAATTAGAATATTAGGGTTTCATCATTATAATTATTATTTTTTTCTGTTATTGATAGTTAGCTTATGTTATAACATATGTAGGTCAGTAGGTGATCGCTAAATCATTAAAAAAGAAACAGTAATTGAATTCTTATATGAATAAATATTTTAGCTGAATTATTTAAGTCGGCTAGAAGCGTCAAATAACTGGCGACGGTTTAAAATCGGATAATAACATCATAAGAGGAGTGTCTGGATGTGTGTTTTGAAACTTAAGATCACTTCCAGTGAATCAGTGATAGTGAGTGTTTGGCAAGTTCTGTTTGTGTAAAGATGTAATGGATTATGTTGCAGTTAACATTAAACTGATTATTCAAGTCACGGATAAATAGATAGGTTTATGTGACATGGAATAATCAGAATAAAAATATATATACTAAAATCGTTGCGCTTTCACCTCATTTCTAATTTGCTTTTCAAAATTGATAATTCAGGCAACTTTGATCAAGAAAATGCTTAACATCTTGACAAATTGAAGGTTTTTTTATACTGGTTTTCAAAAGCTTGCTGATTTTTACAATGGTTTTTGTAAAAGCGGGAATGTTATAATCAAAATTTGAAATTATAAATTAATCGAAAGCGTGTTGCTACTTTTTTAAGATTTCCCTAATTAGGGCTGTATTAACTTATGGATGGGTAGATTTCGGTTATGTTTTTTATCTTTAAGGAGAAAACACGTTAAAGACGCCTGTTGTGTATTTTAAATGCAAAAAATCTTCTATATCACTTTACTCAAAGATTTTGATTATTATTGAAGTAACAGATGTTCGTTAATAGGGGTGCAAACGAGCGTAGCTAAGCCCGAGCTCGGCTCGTTTTGATCTCTATTTCTAATGTTCGAGCTCAGCTCATGAGTATTTTTTCAAGCTCGGGCTCGGCTCGTTTACTATTTCTTAATTTATTTTTATGTATTTATAATTATTTTTTTCAATTATAATTTTATATATAAGATAATATATATAATTTAGTAATTTTTCATTATATTAAATAGATTAATTAATAATTAATAAATATATATTATAAAAATTATGTTAATGACAGGCTCGTTTAGGCTCGCTAGCCTGCTCGAGCTCAATAAGTGAAGCTCGCACTTGGCCTCGTTTATTAAACAAGCTTACTTTTAGGCTCGAGCTTGGCTCATTTGCACCCCTATTCGTTAACCATATTTGGCACATCTAACTGTCAGACAAAATGTGTTTAGCATAGGTAGTTCGAAGGTGATTGTTGGGTTAAAGAACTTCGAATAAAGAGAAGACTTATGGTGGGCTCAAATGAAAAGAACTGATGTTATTAGCAGTGGAAGGAGGAAGGTTCTTCTCTTCCTCGGCTACGGGTTACAGTAACGGGCTAAGCCTGCTTCTATTGGGCCAGAAGAAAGAGGAAAATCCCATGAGAGTTAGCCCGTGGAGCCAGAGCCATTCGGTGAACCCACAACCCGCACCTGACCTCCAACTGGCTGCCAATAAGACCCGTTGCGCCTGCGGGTCCACTTCTTTCACCTGCTTTGGTTGTGCAGCCACAGGACACGAGAGCCCGTCTGTGGGACCTGTCCAGCGTCAGCAGGATGTCGTTAAAAGTTCTCGTTTAGAAAAAGTTGAAGAAAATACTCGGGCCTCAAATTGTGACAGCATAAACGTAGTTTCTCTTAAAAGTAGCTTGAAGAAACGGGGTTCAACTGTTTTGGGCCCGATTGCAGTTAATACTTGTGATGAGGTCAAACCCGAGCCCGTTGACCAAACTGCTAGAAGGAGCGTGCATTGGACAGATGTTACGGGTGGAGAGCTTTGTGATATTCGGGAATTTGAGCCCAGGTATGTTTGAGAAATTACATTTTATATAAAATATAAGAGTAAACTGTGGGTTTCGTCTCTGTGGTTTGTCCAAATTTGAGGTTTTAGTCCAATAGTTTCAAATTTGCGATTTTCGTCCCTGTGGTTTCATTTCACTTTCAATTAAACCCGAATTCACTAATCCCGTTAAGTCTGGTCGTTAAACCCATCAGCGTGCCATTCACGTGAGAGACAATTTTGTCCTTTTTTTTCCCAAATAAACCCCAGTCCCATCAGCACACCTCAGCCCTTCACGTGTGGGGACTTGTAAATTAGGACTGGGGTTTATTTGGGAAAATAAAGGACAAAATTGTCTCTCACGTGAATGGCACGCTGATGGGTTTAACGACCAGACTTAACGGGATTAGTAAATTCGGGTTTAATTGCAAGTGAAATGAAACCACAGGGACTAAAACCGCAAATTTGAAACTATTGGACTAAAACCTCAAATTTGGACAAACCACAGGGACGAAAACCGCAGTTCACTCAAAATATAATAATAAATATTTACTGATTCATATTTCCACATGTATTTGCAGTGAACACAGTGATTCGGACGATGAGTTAGAAAACAGTACTGCGAAAACATGTTCGTGCACGATAATGTAGTTTGACATTGTAGGTTTGGGTGTGTTTTGGTTCTTTTTAAAAGGTATTGAAAACAGTTTTTTTGTATCGTGTGATCATGTTGACACGCGTATGTACAACAGATCTTTCAGATAAGTTGTAAACGGCACTGATCTTTGCCGTTTAAAACGAATTTAATCGGTTGGTTGTATAGAGTCAACATTTGACCACGGATGATAACATTTGTTCATATTCCGATTTTTTTTCAGGTCTTGTAATTCTTAATTTTTTTTGTCGTAATTAACACGGTTTTATTCTTCTTTTATTAACTTTTTTTGTGATATTTGTCAGTTTTAGAAATTCGAAACATATTTCTTATCTAAAACTAAACGATTATAAATCTAAGACGAAAACATATTCACGCACAACTTTATGTGGGACGGGTTTAGGATTACTTTTGATTTTTTTCATCGGTTTTGGATGAGTATGAGATTTATAATATGCTCGATTACCCGGTAACATCCTCTGTGTGTGGCTTATCATTTATCATCCACGGAGTTAATGGGCCTGGGCCAACTCTACATGCTACATATGAAACTCCATATGATCATAAAAAGCCTACATAGTTGAGACCATTTAATATCTCAAATGGGCTAAAGGCAAAAGTTAAAAAGAACATAATTACACAAAAATATAACTTACTTTGTGTAAAAATAAATAAAAATATGAGTTTTTCAAGTTCTTATACCATTGTAACATGTCACTTGTTTCTTATAATATATGATGTGAACTTGTGCCATGCTACCCTTTAATCTACTATCCGTTTTATGTTTAATAACTACTTTACTACTCATAATCACTTTCTCTGCCCGACCTCACCTATATACAAAACCATTCTCTCTCGTCTCTCTCTCTCTCTTTCAAATCATTAGCCACCTCACCATTCACTCATCTAATGCATGCTAAATGTTTTGCATCGGTGATGGCCGTAAAAAAATAAATCAATAAGTTTTATTATAAAATCATGACAAAAAAAATCATAAAATACAAAAGTTTTAGTATCTTTATAGTTACTTTCTTTCTAATTATGAAACGAGCTCAAGTTTCAATATTATTACGAAAATCTTCATATATGATTACAATTAACTTGGTTACTATTACATGACATACTTCTAGTTAATATTAGTCATGCTATGTAAGGCTTAACGACGAAGGTTTCTTAGGCCCTGAGGTGGCCCCGCCCCCCTGTTTTTTTACGCAGTGGTGTAAATTTACTCATTTTCGTCCGGAATTTTTTATACGTAGTGTAAATTAACCCGTTTTCGTCCGAAACTTTTTATACGTAGTGTAAAATTTAGCCGTTTTGGCCGAAAATTTGAGCCCACCCCGCTTTGTTTGTGAAATTTTGTATACATTTTAAGTCCGGGCCCCTCCGATGTCTTTGTCCAAACTTCGTCACTGGTAAGACCTAAGATTTCTCATTTGCACCATATGACCGATAAAACTAATTAATCTTTTGTTTTTCTTATTTTCCATATAAAATACACTCTCGTTTTTCTTTTATAACTTTTTGCACATATTAATGTAACATTTCATATCAAAACTTATAAAAGAAACTTAAAAACACATATGTCAAATATGTACAAACACTAGTATATAGTTTTGAGTTTTTTTTTTTTTTGCATAATGCCAATTTGTCTATATCTTCATATTCAATAATAACTTACATCGAAATAATCACTCAAATATGTCAACTTTTAATACGACTTTACTTAATAAACCATTATCGTTACGACAAATATAAGACAAGGTTTATATTTTATAACAACAAACGATTTTAGACAAAAAAAAAAAAAATTGAAGACATGTCATGTCATACCATTTTCCTTTTGCCACGTGGAATAATATTATTTTGGATGTATTGTCACAAAAGGTAATCTTATAGCCGGCATTAGCCGGCAACTTTGTCAACTTTCATTTTAATAAAATTAGTTGAAATCACATTATAAAAAATGACCAAAATGCCCTTACAGTGAAACGTGAAAATAAACAAAATATCTATTTAATCAGCTTTTACTTAAAATGCTCACTTTATATTAAATGGACCCGCCTGTTTAATAATCATCACCCGACTGGATTTTCAACCAAAAAAATCTATGTGGAAGCCTAAAAAAACCCGTAAAAAATAGTCACAAGAAAGAGAATCTCATCAGGATGCTTGAAAAATCCCGTCGGTTGAACGCTTTTTTCTTTCATGATATCTAACGTCTTGACGGGATATTGACACATGGTGTGACTATGTGAGTGAGTAAAGCGGTGAGGCAGAGAGCAACAGTTAATCAAGATTAATAGAGATTAAACAAATTGAAATTTATATGTAATTTTTTAAATATGCATATGAATGACCTTACAGTGAAAGTAAACAAATTGTCTATATGATAAGCTTTTACTTAAAATGTTCACCTTATATTCAGTTGACCCGCCTATTTAATAATCATCACCGACCGGATTTTCAATCAACAAGATACCGCCACGCGTCAAAAAATTCTCGGCGGAAGCCTAAAAAACCCCGTAAAAAATAGTCGCAAGAAAGAGAATATCGCCAGGACGTTTGAAAAATCCCGTTGGTTGAACGCTTTTTTCTTTCAAGAAATCTGACGTCTTGACGGGATATTGACACATGGTGTGAGTGAGTAAAGCGGTGAGACAGAGAGTAGCAATTAATCAAGATTAATAGGGATTAACCAAATTGAAATTTATATGTAATTTTTTAAATATACATGTATATTATAAAATTTTGAATTTTGATCGATTTTAACAAATGACTATTTATCGGCGACTAGCTGGTGGGTACCGACTACTCGACTAGCAATTAATTCGTGATTAATCGGTGCATAAGTGCTGTTTTTACAACCATGGGCGTAACCGTAACCTAGTTGGTTGAAAATCTAGTTTGAAGATGATTATTAAGTAGACAGATCGACTGAATTTGAGGTAGACAATTTGAAAATAATGTTTATTTTAAGTGGTCAAATGGTCAAATGAAAATCTTGGTATTTTCGGTTACAAAAAGCCTGCATTTGTTTCATCAACTAATAAATATTTAGTAGTAGTTTTGTTTTCGATAACTCAATGTCACATTCAATCCACCAACAAACAGTCTGTCACACATCACTTACATAGTATCCTCAGACATGGGATGTGCTCCAACAAAGCCATTAATGGACACATCATCCCATCATGGTATTCACAAACTCAAGATGGAAAATGGGTATGTGAGAGGATCAAGAAAGTCAAATTCCGGTGGCCGGAATTTTAATAATTCCGGCGATAGTGGCGGCAGCGGTGGTGGTGGTAAGGCGGTGAGTGGTGGTGGTAAAGAAGGGATGCGGAGGAGTAGTGGGAGTGGTGGTGGGGGCCGTGGTGGTAGTGATGGTGGTGGTGTGATAAGGAGGAGTGGGTCCGGGAGGTCGGATGATCTCGAGGAGTTGGTGGATGGGTGGCCGAAATGGTTGACGGATAATATACCGAAACACGCGCTTGATGGGTTGGTCCCCAAGAGCGCGGAAGCTTATGATAAGCTTGATAAGGTCATCACCTGATCGGTCTTATGTTTGCAGTGGCAGACCTAAATTTTTTTTATCTGAATAATTTTTTTTGCATTCGTGGGTTTATTAAGAGAGATTTTACTAGGTCGGGTCATCGGGCTTTTTGAAGATTTTTCGGTTTCAACTTACTTTTTTGTTTTTTTTAAATTTATTTGCATAGAGCGTAAAACTTTGTTTTGAAAGAAAGTATTGTCTCTACACATGTAAACCAATTACTGACGGTTGAAATAACCAAACTTTAATTTCGAGCCCAACCCTAAAACCTATTGTTTGGTTTTATGTTTTTTCAAAAATCAAATTATTAGTTCGGTTTGATTTTGCATGTAAAAAAAATGAAAAAATTGAACCAAACTTTATAGTCCAAAAACTTAGGCCCAAAGGCATAATAATCAATTAATATATTTTTAAAACATAGGCTCAAATTTTTTATCTTTGGTTATTATTTTCTGCCCAAAAATTACAAGCCCGAATGGCAAAACCAAAAACATCGAGACCAAGTGGTTTCAAAAACCAAATTTCGGTTTTTAGTTTAGTTTGAGCCCAAGACTAATAAAAACCGACACATGCACACTTCTAAGTTCTACCAACCGCTTTTATTTCCAACTACTAGTTACAATGATAAATGTTTGAAGCATATTTTTTTTGTTACAGATCGGGTCCGGTACTTATAGTAATGTATACAAGGCTCGAGATCGAAAAACCAAGAAAATTGTAGCGCTTAAAAAGGTTCGTTTCGACACTTCTGAGCCCGAAAGTGTCAAGTTTATGGCCCGAGAAATCATGATGTTGCGAAAACTAGATCATCCCAACATAGTAAAGCTTTTAGGCTTAGCAACGTCTCGAATGCAATATAGTTTGTACCTCGTATTCGACTACATGCAAACCGACTTATCGAGGATCATATCTCGATCGGACGAAAGGCTCAACGAGCCTCAGGTTCGATATTTTCTTGCAAAACCAAATTTTTTTCGACATATATTCATATTTCATATTCCTAACGGTTATATTATGTAACGTGTCGTGTTAGGTTAAATTTTACATGCAACAATTGCTTTCGGGGCTTCAACATTGTCACGAAAGAGGGATTTTGCATCGAGATATTAAGGGATCGAATTTACTTATTGATAGAGACGGGAATTTAAAGATAGCTGATTTCGGGCTTGCAAATTATTATGACCCGAAAAAACCGGTTCAGCTTACAAACCGTGTTGTTACACTTTGGTATCGATCACCCGAGCTGTTGTTGGGTACCACGGTCTATGGTCCAGGTATTGACCTTTGGAGCGCGGGTTGTCTCTTAGCAGAAATGTTTGCCGGAAGACCAATTTTGCCCGGGAGGACCGAGGTTGACATGATGCAAATCTTTATCATGTGTCTAAATATTTTCTTTTATCATAGTAGAATAATGCAGATTCTACTATGAGCTAAAATCGACCTTAATATTAATATTAATATTAATATTAATCTAATATAATATTATATTAAGGTCGATTAAACTTTTATTTAGTTAGAATTGACATTTTTGGCCCTTTTGTTAAAGGGTCAATTTGAATATATGTTTTTTTATCGAATGGGTTAACTCGTGATAATTTTTTTTAGTAATCATATAACATGAGATCATTTGGATTTAGGTTGAGCAACTTCACAAGATTTTCAAGCTTTGTGGCTCGCCATCGTCGGATTATTGGAAAAAACTAAAGTTATCGACGACGTTTAGACCACCACATTCGTACAAACCAAATCTTCACGAAGCGTTTAGAGACTATCCACGATCGGCATTGGGACTTTTAATGGTTCTTTTGGCTCTAGACCCTGCTTATCGCGGTTCTGCTGGCTCTGCTCTCCAACACGAGGTGAGAACTAAACCGAACTCTTTAATATTGACGTTGAATTCAATACGTTTGAAAGCATAACCGACCGTTATATGATTGTAGTTTTTTCACACAAGCCCGTGGGCGTGTGATCTTAGCGGTTTGCCTGTTATTCAAGTAGACGACGATGATTTGGCTCAAACAAACGAGCCAAGGAAGTAAGTTACTCGATGCTTATACACGTTTGATTCACGAACTCTCAAAATATCGTTATCTTTTCTTACATTATTTTTCGTTCTAGACATAGAAAGTCGAGGACACGAAAGTCTAGAACACTACGAGATCAACAAACGAAGGACCAGATGACCGAAAACCCTAATCCAGATTCGGGTTCTTTAAAAGAGGTATGATTTAGTGTTTGCACCATATCGGATTGTTTAACGGCAAAGGAAAAAATAACACGTCTATATATCATGTTTTGTAGGAAGCTGAAAAGAGACTCGAGGTCGTTGTTAGAGAAACCAAAGAGCACCTAATAACCAATATAAGCCCGTCTTCATCGGGAGTCGAGCCAAGCCCAACCAATGAAATTGTGGCCCCGCTACCATCACCTGCCGGGAACCTGTATCAACGATACCAACGACAAATGAGCGAATCGCACCCAAATGGAAAAATGAACATTAAAAACCGACCTCCGCTACCCGGAGCAAAGAGAATAATATCAACCAATGATCATACCACCATGACTCATGTTCCGAGATCCTCGTCCACACGAGAGTATTGGAACACGGGTCAGGTAAAATACGATCTGCTTAACTAGCAGATCGAAGATCGAAATACAACACCGAGACGATTGTATTTGTTTTTCAATTTTTCATCAACTTAATATTATTTTTTTTATTTGTCATTTATGTTTTTATTTATATATATAATATTAATTATTTTTGTTGATCCAAATCTTCAACCCATAAACATGTACACAAGTCTTGAATTACATAAAAGAATGAAGCAAGTACACCATAATATATCACACACCATTACACAAATGCATCAACCAACCAAAACCAAAATGACGGTTTTGCCCCCGCCCGAAGATTTACAACATCCACACGCCCGAAATCCAACTAACTATAACCGACAGGTTAAACAAACAAACAAACAAATAACCGTCATCATTGATCATTCTCTCGGCTGCGTATATCTGATTCAATTCCTTCGAAGTTATGACGTTGCGAAATCTTTAACAAATCTCCACCAATATCCAGGTCATCTTTCACCTTCACGCGACGGTCTTCCGGGCCCGCGTCATTGGTGGCGGATTCCCGAGCGGGGGCTGGCGTTGGCGGTTGCACTTCTTGAACAAAATCCCGGAACTTGTTCCTTGACGGTTTGATTTTCGTGCAGAAAACTTCTAGAAAGTTGTTTATACATCCTCGGTTATAAACGTTGTATCGGTTGTCTGATCTGTACCGGAAGTTTTCATAGGTCGTCTGTAACAAACAAATATTTGAATTATCTGTTAAAGTTTAATACTTTAACCGTTAAACTTACGTAATTCGCGGTTTGGGTTTAGTATAAACGAGTTCAGGTCAAACCCGTGAACCCATTTAGCTAAACGGGTTGTGTTCGTGTCAAAACAGCAGGTTTGCGGGTTGACCATTTAACCCGTTAATTTTATTTTATCTTTTAAAACGTATTATACGATAAAATAAATTTGTTAATGTTTGGGTTAAACGGGTCATGTTCGTGTCGACCCCCGAATATTCATGTCATGTTCGGGTTCAAATGTTTGACACGACTTTTATTAGTGTAACATTTTTGGGTTTGTGTCAGGGTAGACCCGCAAACACGACCCGTTTAGCACCCCTAGTGAAACCATGATAAAATCAGTATATAAATAAGGGTTGACTTTACTAACCTGGTTTGACCCGATAAGGTAAAGAAAACCCGTGAGGCCACTGACAAACCAAAGTGAAATAAAACAATAAGTCATTAATACAACCGATGCAGGGGATTCTTTCATTGCTTTCCAAACCGTGCCAATCTCTTTATCATCCATCAAAACCTTTATATAATAAGCCGACATCGAAAACACGTATATGCATAGAAGCATTAACGAAGACACAAACAGAAAAAAGAAAGGATAGTTCCGCTGGATCACAAAAAAATCACGGGGAAATTAATTATTTGAATTATATGATAAAAAGATAAGTCATGAAAAATAAGTAGGGGTGTAAGCAAGCCAAGTTCGAGATCGGCTCGCCAAAAGCTCAAATCGAGCCAAGCATAAACAAACTCTAGCCCGAGCTCAAAAAGTAAGCTTATTTAATGCATGAACTCGAACCCACGCCTGCTTGCGAGCCTAAATTCATATAATTTTTATTTAATGTATCAAATATATTTATATAATAATAACTATTATAGATAAGTATGATAAAATAATATATATATATATATAGGGTCGAGATACTGTACAATAATGCCATAACACATGATAGGTACGCGAGACGCTCAAAGGCAAAAAACAAAGGCAAAAATACTAAAACGCTCAGCCAAAAACTAAAACGCTCAAAAACGGTTTTCGTGAAGAAAAGTAAAAAATTGATCGATTAACGATCCAAAACTGTTTATTTCGGCGAACCAATGATTAATTGGATATATATTGACGATTTCGAGATCTTGTGATGTGATTTCATGGATCGATTTCATGAAAAATAGGTATTCTTGTACGTTAAGCAATTATTGTATTGCATCTTTTTTTTTCCTCTCTCTCTCCCTCTCTCTCTCTATATATATATACACATAATATGTTTTAAATAAAAACTAATAACAAATAATAAATGAGGCAAGACCGAGTCGACCTTAAGCTTAAAAAACTACTCACGAACCAAGCTCAAGCTTTAAATATAGAGATGTTAAATGAGCCAAGCCAAGCCTGTAAATGAACCGAATGTTCAGTGAAACGTTTATAAACTTTTTGGTGAGAAGTTTGATTATTTAAACAAACGAACATGAACAAAAACAAAATTCATTCGCTTAGTTAAATAAATAAACAAATGTCTCGTTCTTTCAATAATATTTAAAGTCGTTCATTTAAATTCATTTGTTAACGTTTGGTTCATTAACAAGCGTAAGCCGAGCTCAAGCATAGTCATGCTCAAACATAGCTTGTATACACCCCTAGTAATAATATATAAGAGAACCGAAACCATACCAGCCCGATGCATTGGCCCACCCAAGGACAGTGATGATCGAACCGTTCGACACAATTATTACAAACCGAACAGTGAGAGCAACGAGGAGGGCGGTAAAGCATACATGTGTCACAATATTTGACTCTAACCGAAATCCCGTTTACCATAACTTCTTTGGTTCTCGGGAACGTTACAGACGGTGTTTGTCTTCCCCCGGTTTCATACGTAAAATCTTCTTCCGGAGGGTGTAAGTTGCGGGGCACTATCCCGGGATCACGGGCTGAAGTAAGAAGCAGCAGCACCAATACCTACCAAAAATCAGTCAAACAGGTCAAAGTTCAATCATAAAACTTATTAATATATATATATATATAGGATCAGGATCATGATAGAATTTTTTTGAAATTAAGAACTATGAGAACCATTTTGGACCACAAAAAACCCAAAAATAAAAAAAATCATAAAATAAAACACAAAAATGAAAAAAGTAAAAAACCAAAATTCTTATTTTATCATCCCGGTTTCATAAAAAAAACTCGGTTTAGCTAAATTATATACACATATGTATAATATATACATATATGTACATTTACATGTTTTTTTTAAACACATATGTATAATTTAAGATAAATGATATTGTACATATGTGTATATTACGTAACTAAAGATTAAATAAAATTATACATATGTGTATAATACGAAGGTTTTCTTCTTTTTTTTTTAATGAAACCGGTATGAAATATAAGAATTTTGGTTTTTTTACCTTTTTAAAATTTTTGTTAGTTTTTTAATTGATTTTTTAAAATATTTTTTTAAAGGTGTTTTTAGTGATCCAAAATGGTTCTCAAAGTTCTCAATTTGCAAAGGGTTCTCTTAGGATCCTTACCCTATATATATATATAGGGTTGGTATCATTTAAGAACTCTAAAAAGATTAAGAACTCTTAGGAACCCTTAACAACCAAACAATTTTTTAATTTTTTTTATATGTTAACATTATTTAAGAGTAGTTTTATCATATTTTATATAAAAAATTTTGATTACATCTATTAATCACAAGTTTACATATATGTAAAATTTATGTACTAACAAATTTACATATGTGTAAAACAAAACATAAATATGTATAAAAACTAATTTTCAAAACTGTAATCGTAGATATAGATATACATAATGATAAAACTACTCTCAAAGAACATTAACATACAAAAAAATTTATAAAAAACGTTAGTTTTCAAGGGTTCCTTCAAATTCTTAAATAATTTAACAGTTCTGTAATGATACTCATCCTATATATATATATAATTTATAGGGCTTACATAGATTGTATAGACGATTGCTGCAACAATGATGGCGTATCCTGCGTTATATGATGGGAATTCATGACGAAGATGTCGTCCAACAAATATACAAAAAATAATAACGGGAATAACAATTAGTGAAAATGTGGCAAGCAGAGATTTGGCGTCTGGACCGAATATTAATCTTCCTCCAAGAAAAAATTTCTGTAAAAAAAAAGAACAAAATAATATTATTAAGCTTAATATTTGAATAAAAGCGTAACAAGAGTTTGCAAGCAGTATTAACAGTCTTTGGTCAACTTTCAAGCCCATTAGACTTGTTTGACCTATTTGGTATTATTTAAACCGTTTATAATCAAACACAACCAAAATAGCCCGTTTCTTGGTGGTTGCACACCAAGATTAAAAGGTTATTTTTTTTAAAAAAAAAGAAGCAAGTAATGTTATGTTATTCTACTCGAGTACTCAACCAACAGTGTTCTTCCTTACTTGCAAAACTCTAATATCAAAGTATCATAAATTAATAGGCGAAAAGCTAACAAGGGTATGCTCTCCATGTACTTATTGCAGCAAACAATATCTCATATCTATAGGTTCAAGAGAGCATGTTTAAGACACAATAATCGTGTATTCCACACAGGTTCAGCTATGTTGTCAAAATCCCTTCGAGCGTGGGCCTAGACCCTTGGGCAACGCAAGGCGCAGAGAAAGCGCCTTCCTGCCATCCAAGCAATCTGGCGAACTTTGGGCGAGATTACGGTGAGACACTGACCAAATGCTGAAATTCTGGCAATATTCTACATATTCCAGGCAAAATGGTCTAAACATCCAATAACAGTACGGAACCATACTAAACTATCCGTAAACAAGCCTAAAAGATGGCTACCCCCCCCCCCCCCCAAAAAAAAAACAAAAAAAAAAAAACATCGTATGTGCCTTGCTTATCTCGGGCCCTCGCTTTTCACCTAGGCCCAAGGCTCACCCCTTAAGCCTTAATCAAATTATCTAACAATCGCATTCACGGTCAAGCTAAAAATTTCAACTTTCAACTAGAGTATGCACTACAAAACTCAATTATAGCAATACACGAGCCCGCTTGTGAACGAAATCACTTCCATCCTTCTTAATCCTAATCCCCTTGTTCTACACATGATGTCCTACACTTCCTTTATGTATGTATAATCACGGTTGTAAAAATTGTGGATTAATGGCCATGATCGCCCCTAATCGTTCAAAGCTTAAAACATGTCTACTTCAAAAAACCACACATAAAAATGTGCGTGCGCGTGTGTGTATAACTGAATATTACATAATAAATGCGTGTAGATCATCATCATCATCATCGTACTCAGTATATCCCACCAATAGCAAAGCTATGGTAGGGTCTGAGGAGGGTAAGATGTAGGCAGCCTTACCTCTACCCCATAGGGATAGAGAGGCTGCTTCCGGTGAGACCCCCGGCTCGAAAACTACATATAAAAATGCGTGTAGATGTATATATATAAAAAAAACTGAAAACTACATATAAAAATATATTCCAATCTGATTAATCCCTAGTCTGTACCCCACCGCCCGACCAGCAACATACAAACCCTATGTGCTTTGCTTATATCTTTAGTAACCCAAGCCCCAAGGTCACAAATTGATTAAAGCTTTCAACTTTACATACCATACACATAAACCCTAAGGCTATGTGCAGTGGAGGGGCTACAAAATGCGGCGTTTCGCGCCATTCCATGTGGCGCCCAATCAGCAAATGGTGGGTTTTTGTTTTAGGGGTGTAACGGTGTTGTAGCCCTATATATATACATATATCACACACACACAATATAATAGTAAAAACAAAACATAAACCGGCGACAAATAGTCATCGCCCCCCCCCCCCCTAATCGCCCCTATTGTGGGGGGTGGGGGGGGGGGGGTTCGTTCAATCATCGCCCTCATCGCTCCTCAAATGTCGGCCACTACGGATAGCCTAACTCAATTCCAAACTATCATCACTACCAACTAACCCTAACACCTAAAAAATCAAATTTTGACATCTACCCATTACACTACACACATCCAATTACACACAAAGCAAACTTACACAACTAAAATCAAAACATTTAAATTAAAAATCTTTAACCTAAAATTAAACCAAAACCAAAAATTGAGCAAATACAAAAATTAATAAAAAAAACTTACATTTCTTCCTTTCCAAACTTCATAAACCCTTTTGGCCATCTGAAATTATTAATAATAACAAAAATAATAATAATAATAATATCCAGACTTATTACACCGCATAATTTAATATTTTTCCTTTGACTTTAACTCTTGAAACCCATAACAGGAAATGGGTTTTGGTTATTGGGTTAAGATCTGCAAGAAACAGGTGGTCGCCGGCGTAACGACGGCGTTGGTGGAGGTTTTGAGTGTATAGAGTAATGAGGAGAGGGGTGGATGTTTTATTAAAATAATAATAACTTCCACTACTTGTATTCATTTCATTAACGATATTAATATTATTATTAATATTATATTATATATAAATAATATAGTTTATTATTATAATAAACATGCTTAAAAAATTGTCAATAATGTTTATAAGGTCAATAAAACTCAGACGTTTTGCTTGTGGTACACGCATATAATGCATATATATGTTTGGGTTTTTGGTGGGTAAAAGTGAAATTGTATTAATTTGACGTTATTTTATTGATTTCGTGAAAATAGCGTTAAAAGTAACGGAAGGTTAATCAGGCATCATGTGGTGGCGTTAATAGCCGAAAGACAAGGGTACATGCAACAATCGGTCGGGGTCTCGATGGTTGAGTGTTATGTGTCTTATGTCCAATGTTTGTTGCAAAATCACTATTGAGCTCGGTGTCTCACTGGAAGCAGTCTCTCTATTCTTATGAGGTAGGGGTAAGGTTGTTCACATCTTATTCTTCTCAGACTCCACCATAGCTTTGCTATTTGTGAGATTTACCAAGTGCGACGATGATGGTCAATAAAACTCAGGTGTTGGTAAAACTGACAGTTACGATGGCGATTCGACGCGAATTCAGTCAATATCGGTTACATTTATTGAAACTAAAACAAGAAAAATATAAAAATTAAAGTGGGCAAACGGGAAAGCGTCGGCAATAAAACTCGGGCATTTGTAAAATCCAAATGTTGTCAAGCCCATGCATTAAGGTGACGAATCAACGCAAATTCGATCAATTCTTATTTCATTAGTTACCATATCATAACTAAAAAAACAAATGACGTGGTCCAATAAAGTGTAATCACATGATAGAAGCTTACCACACCAAAATCTTTATTTAATATGTAGTAAAGTAATAGTAATAATGTTGCATCAAACTATGTTGCTTGTGAACATATTGTAGCTTACGTATTATAAACATTCTTTTAAAGAAATATGCGTGTGCTATGTTTCAAATAATATACAATTTACAAGATGAAATGGATCAAATGGGTGCCATTTTAAGTCTAATTGTTACAGAGAAAAGATGAGTAATTGGGTAATTGTCGTGGCTATCAGACCAAGTGTTATGGTCTCTTGAGAGCCGCCACCCACCGGGCACATAAAAAAGTGAGGCACCAACCACCTCTACAACTCCATGGTTGATTGGTCGAGTCAAATGATTAATAACCAGCCCATATACATAACACTTGGTTAACTAATCTATATCCATAACACGTGTTTTTATGTGGATTAGTTAATACAATAATACTCAATGCCTATGTTGAATTAACATAACATCATTTTTCATTAACTAACCATCAACCTCAACAAATAGTCTTATGTGTGGTTGTCATGATGTTGCTATAGATTCTATGGATGAACATTTATTGGTGAATTGTGATATGTTGCAAGTGTTTAAATGGTCAAATTACTCGTATTTGAGTGTTTATAGGAGACATTCTTGAGTTTTCTTTTAAACTGGGAATTTCGGTGGCAAACTCTCATCTAAAAGATACGTGTCTTTAAAGTTCAGTTATTATATAATTTGATATTTATCTTATAATATTGGTAAACAATTTTATCACAAAGATTATTTTACATTATTGATAGTAATATTAAGGTTAGTATACTTGTTTAAAATTTTTGCAACACCAATATTAGAACATGCAAGGATTTATACAAACTATGTGGTCTAAAGTCTAAACTACACATGTTTCATATGTTAAATATCTTATTATTATGTTTTTTTTTGTGTGAATTTGTAAATATTTAGATTTATTGTGTTATTAGTGAACTTACATTTTACAAATCTAATTGATGGTTTAAAGAATGTCTAACTGAAAACATGGTAGATATAAAGATAGAGGACTCTATTGCAATTAATTAGAATGAAAGTTGATCGGTATTGTAATCTTATTATTAACTAGGAATTTACCCGGCGCGTTGCGCCGGGCAGGTCGATAAAATCTGGGTGGTGGTAAAGCTCAAACGTTGTCGGTCTCGATTGTTGAGATGATAAGTCGACGTGAATTCAGCTGGTTTTTTACGATACCATAACTAAAACAAAAATGGCAGTTGGTTGGTTTTCGTTACGGTGGTACTGGACTAAAACAATAGGCAGTGACTGTATGCGAATTTGACCAGTTTCTTTCTTATTCGTTATGGTACCAGAACTAAAACAAAAAATAAAAAAGAAAAATTATAACTTTAAAAACAAAAAAAACAATTACTTGACCTAATCAGACTTTGCCAAATGGACCAATAGTTGAAGAGCGTCACCAAAGTTCTTCTTTTATATTATATAATATAATGTATTTTATTTTAACTACGAATTGTGTTTTTATTTTTTAATACATATTTAAAATTTTTATTTAATAGATGGTTGATTGTTTTAAGAGAAAATAAGTAAAAGTAAGTGACACTAAATGTTTGGTTGATGTTTTGGACACTTTGAGTAGAAGTTAGGAGTGCCTTTCTCACGCTTAGGCCACACGGAATGGAGTCAGGGAAAGACCAACACCGACCAAAATAAAATAGGAACACCGCCCCCGAATCAGGGAGGAGGGGGGGAGTATGCCATGGGGTTCATGAAATTATCACCGTTTTCTCATGGATATCATGACTATGTGTGATGTGACCCACTGCAACTGTCATTTAAGTGCTATGTTTAATTAAATAGATAACTAACCTCATATATATCACTCAACTCACTTAATATTTTTACATATTTATACTCTCTCAACTCTTTACACTTTTAAATAAAAACAAAATCAGTCTAAAGTATACTTTCACACAATGGAGCAACCAAACCCCGTTCCCGAACCAAAATTAGGAGAACGCCACAAACATGGAGCTACAAAGATGAAGTGACGATGGCAAAGGCTTGGATCCATGTTTCTGAAGACTTGGGCCTTGTAAACCAAAGAATGTTGGGTTTATGGCAAAGATTTTCAACTATCTTGTGCAAAGTGAAGTTTAAAAGATCATAGCTTAGACCAAGCATATTCAAAAATTTTGAATTAAAATGGCAAAATATGATGACAGAAATTGACGCTCCTAATAAGCACACACTAATAAATGAAAGCAAAAGTTAAAGTCGATGAAATTGGGAATACTGTTTTTATGTACAATGGCGAAGGATTGACAGAATGGTTGTTAATAAAAGTTTTCTTTCATAAAAATAAAATTAAATTAATCAACATGTACAATGGCGAAGGATTTTGAGGGCCAGGGGTGGCCACGGGGCCCCCTGTTTTTCATGAAGAAGTGTAAATTTAACCGTTTTTTATTCGAAAAATTTTATACGTAGAATAAATTTACTCGTTTACGATAAAAAATTTGAACCCGCCTCCCTCATTTATGAATTTTTAAATACATTTTGAGTCCGGCCTCTCGACATTCGTGTCCAAATTTCGCCACTAAACATGTAGTCTTAGAGATTGGGATTATTGGTAAGTATATACTCGTAATTAATTATTCTTTAAAAGAATTAATATTCTTAAAATTCAAAATAATACATTTATCAGGTATTTTTAATGACATACTAATATTTGTCTTATGGTGATATTGGCTAGTTTTTAATGCGAATGACACCTCATTTGGATCACGCATATGCTCTTTTTTCCAGAGAAAAAGTTAATTTATATTTCTATATAATAATACTTTTTTTTGTCGTTTAAAAAAAATATAATAATACTTTTAACAGGAATAATAAATTAATAAAGAAAAGACCCACAAGTGAAAACACACGACATATAGACATTATTAATCATTTTTAGGATAGATTAAATTATTAAAAGCTGTAATTATAGAACGATTAAGACAATTGTTTAAAAACTGATATAGTAAGTTACATATTTTATATGTAACTTTTAACTTTACGTCTTTACATAACATGTTTTAACTTTGCATAACATATTTTACATATTTAACTTTTAACTTTACATAACATGTTAGTTTAATCCTACATCCACAACGATGTTTAGTTAAATAGAATGTAATTAGGACCGGGTAATTATAGTGTAACTTATACCTGTATATATCTTTCTCTATTTATATTTTCCAAAAATATTGAATACATTAATATCTTTTATTAAGTTGATATAACTTGAATATTACATGGATCGTTAGTTTATATTTATTTATGTCTAATTTAGTAAAACTAATTACCAGTCTATTAATTAACATGCATATATGATAATAATCTCTGTCAGTCTGTCTAGTGTTAAAAACATGAGAGTTTGAGAAACATAAATTTTTAAATTTTAATTAGCGGCCGTGTTTGATTTATTGCCCGATAATTATACATAACCATAAATTAAAATGCATTTTTAATAAATAGTTAGTATTTTAAAAGGTTATATAATAAATATTGTTTTAAGAAAGACTAGATCAGAGCCGCCATAAAGCAAACAAAAAAGCCTCGTTTTAACACCTACCAATCTAAAGAAAAAATTAAGGTTGAACTAGAAATAAATAATAATAAAAAAGACCACAATTTTAAAATTTTATTTTGTTTTATAGAAAAGGTTGAACCGTTTTTGTGCTAGGTAAGTAGTTATCATAGAACATTTGCAATATCTTCATGTCCCGAGCCAGATCAACAAAATGTTTAGCACAACACCTTCTTCGAAGACGTTTTTTGGGCAGGTGAATGAAGTAAATAACGAATGTTGAGCGAGAGGCGAAGAGAGTGTTTGTTTGTTTTATAAATAGACCAATAATAAGACTTCATCCCATATTCTTATAAATATTTCTAATCATAATTAATACATGTTTAATTTCATGATGAACTTTTGCTATTTAAGGTTAAGGCAAACAAGAAACTTTTGAACTAAACATAGACTTTTGTAAATACTTCAGGGACGAAATTTATAATTCCCAAATTTAATAATTCGTCTAGGGCAATCGGCACATCAACTTTGGCCATTGTTTTCTTAAAACTTAAAAGTAGTACTTACTTTAATAGTTAAAAAAGAATCTAATCTCTTTTTATTTGGACTGTTTTATTAAAATACGATAATTCTTTTGGGGTCAATGCTTTAACTTTAATTATTTGCCACAATCATTTTACATATATGTTATATAAGTTAACATCGTATTTAATACATAATAAACTTTACAAAATTTTAAAAATCATATGATAAATATATATTAATAATAGTAATTGAAAGATGTGTAATAGTGAGAAA
Source organism: Bidens hawaiensis (assembly GCF_021521415.1). Classification (NCBI taxonomy): domain Eukaryota; kingdom Viridiplantae; phylum Streptophyta; class Magnoliopsida; order Asterales; family Asteraceae; genus Bidens; species Bidens hawaiensis. The sequence continues at coordinate 53,261 of NW_027500184.1, forward strand.
TCGAATCGGATAATGGTTACATAACCATCATATTTATCACACTTGTCACAATATACAAATGTATACGTAGTTCTTGCAATTATCTACTTAAAATGGTATATATATTGTGTTGGATACTTGAATGCCGTTGTGGCCTTTTTTTTAGTGGTGTATTTTCATTTTCACGTATATGTTATATAAATTAACATCGTGCATGTTTAATACGTAATCAACTTTTAATATAAATCATAAAGCATGTCCTATAACAAATATGCACACATGTAGCGGAAGATATGCATGTATGAGTAACGTTTAAATAACCATCATATTTACCACACTTCTAACAAATATACAAACATGTACGCAATTTTAGCAATTATCTATCTAAATTGAGTATTGCATTGAATACATATCTAGTATCGTGTTTCAGTTTGAACATCTCTTTACAATCTTTGGATTATTTTTTTTCCTTCTACTATTTAATTGCCAACAGTTTCCTCATCTTCGCCCATATAATCGCCACAAAATGGATTTTCAGTCAACCCTTTGTGCCAAATTTTTTTTGCTACAACAGTATCGTTGCCTTGATTTATTGAAAGATCGACTTTACATTGCCAGTCATGTTCGTTTTGATGGAACACCATTTCTCCTTTGCTATAACACTTAATCAACCCTACCATCACACCCAAAGTGCCTCTACATCGCATCCACACAACTTATAGAGGTACTCGACACCACAGCACCACCATCTAACTCACCCCCTTCCTTGTGTCCACTTCCCCACCCTTTCCAAACACCATTGATACAACCATTGGTGTCCCCATCTCTTCCGAGTCCACCCCATCACCACGTTTGCGCCTGATCATCATTTACATCAAAACCCTAAACATATAATAGTGAGTTACTTTTTAATTTTCAACCCACAAAATAAGCACATAACTATCAATTCACCACCACCTACCAATTCAACTCATCACCTTGTTCTTTGTTAACCATATAATAATACTTTAGTTGACTAAGACACGTATACATTAGGTTAAATATATGATAGTTGATTAGTTGTAATGATCTAATGTACTAAAACCACAAAAGCAGTATGTTAAAATAACTTTAAAATAAAATCAATTATTATTTTGTTTATCAATATGCTCGTTATTTTTTTTTTTTTGAAATATATGGTCTTTTAATATATATAAAATCACCACATTATTCTAGAACTATAAAACATATGGATTATGGCCCACATAGACTACAACGGTGACCAAGATATGCATGCATGGGAAAACCTACAAAGGACCACTTTAGGGGACCAAAAAAGACAATCTTAAAAACATGAGAGGCTTTGTAGTAACACCTCACCACCTATAAATACTCTTATCACTTTTGTACATCAAACACAAATAAAAGCTAGTAACCTAATTAACTAGCAATGGCTTGTAAAGTTACAAAAATGCCCTTTCCCACAGTTGCAATGAGTGTGAGTGTTTTGGTAGTGATGCTAATGCATTTGCAGTGTTTAGAGGCACAACAACAGCCAATAGTGGAGGGGCTTTCTTGGAATTTTTATGAAAGCAGTTGTCCAAATTTGGAATCAATAATTAGAACACAAATTGAGAGGGTGATAGCTGAGGATGTGACTCTTGCTGCTGCTTTGTTAAGAGTTCATTTCCATGATTGTTTTGTTCAGGTATACATAATTATATATCTCCAATCAGCCATATATTTATTTATAACATTGTTTAACCGGACTGGTCATTGAACCGATTGTCTTTCTGGTTCACTGATCAGACTGGTCGAACTGAACTCAAGAACGCTTGATATTTAAATATTACATAAAGTTTAATATAATATAAGTATCTTATATTGGAATATAGTAACATTCACTTGAAGAAATAAATCAATAATAGACTAATGAAGAAAGGAGACTAAATTACAATATCAATATTTATAAAGTTCTCTCATTTACACGAGAGATGTTGGGTTTAAATCACAAATGTTACATAGAAAAAAAAACTTTCAAAAGGATTTCACATACACACACTCATAGGTTAATTATCCTAAAGTACAAAAGTAGTTTAACGTGTGAAGCGTACAAATTACCGAGTTAGTGATTTGTGCATCTTATGGATGTAGAGGACTCATGTCGCTTGTAAGCTACTCGAGACCGATTAGCTATAAGCTCGAAACAAATTAAGCTTAAACGAATGAAAAACCACGCAAGTTTGATATCTATAAAGGTCTTCTTTTTGAAAGTATATGTATAATATGCATTATGTATATCTTGCTTTGTAACTAAAGTTTACTGTTTATTATTTCCATATATTTGATGATAGTTTTATTGCTATTGTTATAGGGATGTGATGGTTCGGTTTTGTTGAATGGTTCAGCAAGTGGGCCGGTTGATAGCGAGCAAACTGCACCGCCAAACCTAAGTTTAAGGGGGTTCAGTGTTATTGAGGATATTCGTAGTAGGGTTCACAATGAATGCGGTGCGGGTACTGTCTCTTGTGCTGATATCACTGCATTGGTTGCACGCGACACTGTTGTCTTGGTAAAATTTTCGCATACATCTTTTCATAATGATCGGACCAGTAATGTATCAGTTCACTGGTCTGACCAGTTTTATATACCGAATGACGTCATAAATAATTTAAAACTTACTATATATATACTAATCCACTTTTTATTTTAAAATGTTAACAAAAGTGTTTAAATAAATAAAATATGAAGTCTAAAATAGTAAGGGCATGTTTGGCTAAGCTTATGGAGAGCTCCATATGACTTATGGAGGGGTAAAAAGAAAAAATGCTCCTCCATAAGTCACTATATAGTGACTTATGGAGGAGCATTTTTTCTTTTTACCCCTCATGGAGCTCTCCATAAGCTTAGCCAAACATGCCCTAAATGTGTCATGATAAATGAGATTCTATATTAATTTTTTTAATTTTTGAAATTTGGTATATTTCCTCAGTTCAACCTTTTTCAAATAGACTCAACTAAATCAGTTATGTAGTTAGTTCATGTTTAATTAATCTAGTTGCATGTGGTTTATGTATATAATTGTGTTTTTATACATGTTTTAGACCGGTGGTCCAGAATATAGCGTTCCTCTAGGTCGAAGAGATGGACTCACATTCGCCACAGTAAATGCAACACTCGGCAATCTTCCATCACCATTTGTCCCTACGGACACGCTCCTAACTGATCTTGCCGCTAGAAATTTTGACGCCACCGATGTCGTGGCCCTTTCAGGGGGCCACACCCTCGGTGTCGCTGATTGCTCATCGTTCGCACGAAGACTTTACCCCACACAAGACACAACTATGGATGAAACATTTGCTAACACCCTTAGAGGTGTTTGTCCATCCCTAAATACAACAAATGTCACTACATCCTTGGACATTAGGTCTCCAAACTTGTTTGATAATAGGTACTTTGTCTCTCTAATAAACAATCAAGGACTCCTTACGTCCGACCAAGATTTGTTCACTGATGAAAGGACCCGAGACATTGTCACGAGCTTTGCAAATAATCAAACATTGTTTTACGAGAGGTTTGTGGATGTTATGGTGAAGATGGGGCAAATGCAAGTGTTGACCGGCACACAGGGTGAAATCCGCAATACTTGCTCTAGTCGAAACTCGGACAACTTGGTTATATCGAATGTTGTCGACGGCCGCGACATGAACAAAATTTGAAGCTTCTAAGGTATTTAAGATGCTGTTTCATGTTTCATTTTTCATGTTTGGAGTTTCATATTTGGTGTTTCAATTCATGTTTTCGTGTATAATGTTTTGTTATGTATTCATGTTATGTAATAAATGTACACTTTGATTGTTACGTGAAAAATAAAATTGCATATCTCCCCAAAATTATTTTCATAAAGCAAATTATACTACGAAGAATGATAAACAAAAAAATTAAAAAAAAAATGGATATCTCCCTTGATAACTCTTGGTATTTTTTTAATGAATTTAGTGCAACTGGTTGCTAGGGACTTTAATGGATATGTTCCTTTTACTTAAGGCCTAAAAATTTTTGTGTCTTTCGCCCAAAATATATTTCGTATTTTCGGAGCCGGCCTGCTACGACCATCGGTGTCCCTTACCTTCTCATCTTCCCCATTTCTCCCGAGTCCACCACCACCACGTTTGCGCCCTCATCATTTCAAAACCCTAAACAATAAGTACATAACTGCTTCCAATTCACCACCACCTACCAATTCAACTCATCACCTTGTTCTTTGTTAACCATATAATACTTTAGTTGACAAAGACACTTTTATTTATATATATATATATATATATATATATATATATATATATATATATATATATATATATATATATATATATATATATATATATATATTAGTTTAAATACATGATAGTTGATTAGTTTTAATGACCTAATTTACTAAAACCACAAAAGCAGACAAGCATCATGTTAAAATAACTTTAAAATAGAGTATAAATTCAATCATTATTTTCTTAACAATATACCCGTTAATGTAATTAAAACATATATGGTCTTTTAATATATATAATATCACCACATTATTCTAGAACTATAAAACATATGGATTAATGTGTCCCACATAGACTTCAAAGGTGACCAAGATATGCATGCATGGGAAAACCTACAAAGGACCACATTTACTCCACACTTTAGGGGACCATAAAAGCCAATCTTACAAACATGAGAGGCTTTGTAGTAACACCTCACCACCTATAAATAATCCATCACTTTTGTACATCAAACACAAACCCTTGTTCATTCTCTTATTACCAATGACTATAAATAATACAAGGCTACAATCATGGAGCTAACTATGGAAAGCCAATCAATTACATTAAAGCTACAATTATGGAGCTAACTAAGGGAAGACAATAAGGCAAAACTGAATAACAATTACATTTGAATACACAAAACTGAATAATATCATTGTGATATTATCGGCTAACAAAAGCTAGTAACCTAATTAACCCGCAATGGCGTGTAAAGTTACAAAAATGCTCTTTCCAACAGTTGCAATGAGTGTGAGTGTGTTGGTAGTGATGCTATTGCATTTGCAAGGTTTAGAAGCACAACAACAGCCAGCTTCACTGAGTTTTCGGTATAAGAAAATAGACATGTGCTTATCCTCGCCAGTCATGGTGTCGGCTGATAAGGTTAGGGTTAGGGTAATGGTTGATTTTAAAGAGTGGTAAAGAATGGCTCTGATGCCATGATAGAATTGGTATTCAGAGTTATAATTGATTTTCTTTGATAATCTTGGTCATGATAGCAATTACGGAGTATCTACTTATAATTAGTATTGTATTGGATATCGTATTTGGCTGCCAACATTTTCCTCATCTTCATCTATATAATCGTCACAAATGAACTTTTGGTGAACCCCGTGTATCTTTCTCGGCTACAACCCTATTTATCACAAGTATCGATGCCTTGATTTATTAAAAGACCGACGATGCACTGCTCGTCATGTTTATTTCGATGAAATTAACACAACTTCTCTTTGCTATAACCCTTAATCCACTCCACCATCACACCCACAATGCCTCTACATCTCTTCCGCACAACCTAATGTGGTAAAATCAAAATATACCAAGCATCTGATTACATAAACATTAGTAAAATCAAACTATGAAAAATTCAAAATACACATAATCACTAGATCACATATCATGATTCGTGAGAAAACAATGAATATGTTAAAATGTAAAATAATCTCCAAAGACCAAACTAAGCAAGTAATCTAATAACTTTATTATAAACACCATAAACCCTATCTAAATCAAATATTCTGAAACTAAGCTTCAGTATTAGTTTTAGTTGTTTCAGTTCAGTTATCTAAAAAGATATCTTTACTTTGTGAAAATATCGTATATATGTGTCAATATATGTTAAAACGTACACAATTATGGTAAAAGTAATATGAAAGTGAAAATTCAAAATCAAATTAAGATTAAATCAATAACAATGTATAATAAACTAATTAAACAATTAAAATTAAACAGAAATTATTATTACTATTAATTCCAATTAAACTATTAAACAAAAAAAAGTAAAGGTACAGGAAATACATTGAATAGTAAGTTTGGATGACACATGCACCACTCCTTTATAACTCAATAATGCCTCTGCTTATTAGATATATGTTTTGACAATATTCTATATTAGTTTTAGAATTGTGTATGTCTTTATATTTGCTTAGAGTCGGTGTAATACATATTTTAGTACGTTTATTTTGTAAGACGAAATGTAAAAGTTGGAGAATGAGAACCCTATATAAAGAGTCACTTAACCCATTTTTCCACACCCTTCACAATTCAAAATCACCTTCTTGGAAATAAAGAGATTTCTCTCTACCAAACACTCTCACCCACCTCCACTTTCTACCTTTCTTTCTTTTTGTTTCTTATAAACTAAGATCCGAGATCCGAGTATTATTAGTGATTTCCGTTAGCTAACAACACAGATTGATCCGATTATAGTTGTTAGATCTATCTTAAGAGGACCAACAAGTTTTTTTTCGGTTAAAAGATTTATATAATAAACGAACAGATCCCACCCAAGGTGAGCTCCCCTTGGGTGGTTGATTACACCATGAAAACACACACTAAAATATAAAACAAGTTTCCTATTTATAGCCTAACACAACACAAATAAACTAGAAGATCACCCATTAAAGTTAAACGCGTGTTCCCGAAGCTCTCGTTTCGTGTCCGGTTTTCTCGTCGGCTCTAATTATTTTCTTGACCATAATATAATTAACGGTTTCGTAATTTGATATCGCAAGTCACAAAATTAGCCTTACAATATATAATTAAATATTAGACCATACGTAATGGTTGCGCAGTGAGCTAAAACGCCGGAACCCCCTCCCCTTCTCAGCGTTTTTGGTTAAGTTTTGGGGATGAACGTTGTGTACACAACGTTGGATGGGAGAAGGTTTGGCCAATCGATTTTTTTTTATTAATATTAAAGAATTAAAAAGATAAGAATTAGGTAATAATTGCTGGATAGTTTTGGGTAGAGTTTTGAATACACTCTAAAAGGCTTACTGCACGTCACATGGCGCAAAACGCTCCTATGTACAGAGTTTTGGCTACGCATAGTATTAGAATTATGTAATCTTCATCATCTCCTCTTCTTTTAACACAAGTTGTCAAAGATGAATTAGTTTTCATTCTCCTTTCTTCGGTATTTTACATGGGCCAGTGTCGATAAAGAATTTAACACATGTACACGACTAAACATTTTTCTTTCATAGGGTATAGACGACCCGTGCACATGCACTAGGTTTGTCCATGCATGGGAAACCCTACATGCATGGACCACACCTTTCTAAACTTTTGGGGACCAAAAAAGCCAATCTTACAATCATGAGAGGCTTTGTAGAAACACCTCACCACCTATAAATAATCCATCACTTTTGTACATAGGTTGTACATCAAATACAAATAAAAGCTAGTAACCTAACCAACAATGGCTTGTAAAGTTACAAAAATGCCCTTTCACACACTTGCAATGAGTGTGGGTGTGTTGGTAGTGATAATGCATTTGCAGGGTTTAGAGGCACAACAACAGCCAATAGTGGAGGGGCTTTCTTGGAATTTCTATGAATGCAGTTGTCCAAATTTGGAATCAATAGTTAGAACACAAATGGAGAGGGTGATCGCTGAGGATGTGACTCTTGCTGCTGCTTTGTTAAGACTTCATTTCCATGATTGTTTTGTTCAGGTATAAATATAATATAGGCAATGGTTATTCACACACCCTTTTTTAATATTCATACACTCTTTTAACACACATCTTATCTTTTATGTACACCCTATTAAGGGTGTATGAATAACACATCCCTAAATAGATATCTCCAATCAACCATATATTCATTTTTAACAATGTTTAACCGGACTGGTCATTGAACCGACTCAATCTGGTTCAGACTGGTCGAACTAAACTTATGAACGGTTGATATTTAAATGGTAATAAAAACTTTAATATAACTATATAAGTATCTTTTTATTGGAAATAATAGACTAATGAAAAAAAGGAGATTATCTATACTTTTAAAGTTCTCTCATTTACATGAGAGATGTTGGGTTTAAATCACAAATGTTACATATAAAAAACATTCAAAAGGATTCATATACACACAAATTAGGTAACCCTACAGTACAAATGGAGTTTAAAATGTGAAGCGTACAAATTACCGAGTTAGTGATTTGTGCTTCTTAAGGATGTAGAGGAGTCATGTTGTTTGTAAGCTACTCGAGACCGGTTAGCTATAAGCTAAAGACAAACTAAGCTTAAACAAGATAAAAAACAATCAAAGTTGAGTGCCTGTTGTTTATATATAGGATATATATATATATATAATAAACGAATGAAAAGGGACACAAGTTTGATGTTATATATCTTCTTAGAAGTGTATATATAATATGCATATCTTGCTTTGTAAATAAAGTTCACTGTTTAATATTTCCATATATTTGATGATAGTTTTATTGTTATAGGGATGTGATGGTTCGGTTTTATTGGATGGTTCAGCAAGCGGGCCGGTTGATAGCGGGCAAACCGCACCACCAAACCTAAGTTTAAGGGGGTTCAATGTCATTGAGGATATTACAAGGAATGTGGTGCGGGTAGTGTCTCTTGTGCTGATATCACTGCATTGCTTGCACGCGACGCTGTTGCCTTGGTAAAATTTTCGCATACGTCTTTCCATAATGTTTTTTATGATCGGGCCAGTGGCGAAACGGTCCACTAGCCTCACCATTTATAACATATTTAAAACTTTATATATATATATATATAGGGTAGGGTTATACTAAAAATAAGTAGTTTCCTAGGAAGAGTAGGAATAAATCATAGCCATTGGATCATGTTAATCAATGGTTGAGATTTAAAATTACCAAAAACCGACATAGTTTCTTATAATTACTCGTTCACTAATATAACCGACATAGTTTCTTAGAATTGTTCTTTCACCATAGGTTGTAATGACACTTGTAAAAAATCTATTGGTTCTTACCATTATTAGAAAACTCTTTCTTTTTATTTGAACCCTTTTCTATATATATATATATATATATATATATATATATATATATATATATATATATAGGGTTTGGATCAAATACAAATGAAATTAACGTGCTAAACGTGAGAATCAATTAGAGTAATGATATATACAAGTAGAGTAATTACGTAATTACTCTAAAATAATTACTCTATGATATAATTACATAATTACTCTACTTGTATATATAATTACTCTACTTGATTCTCACATTTAGCACATTAATTCCATTTATACGTTAACCTTCCCCTATATATATATACACACTAATCCACTTTGTATTTTGTTGTGATTTAAAGTGTTAACAAAAGTGTTTAAAAGAAATAAAATATGAAGTTTGAAATAGTAAATGGATCGTATGGTAAATGAGATTCTATAACTTTTTAATTTTTTACTTTTTAAAATCTGGTATTTTTCCTCGGTTCAACCTATTCAAATGGACTCAACCGAATCAGTTATGTAGTTGATTCATGTTCAATCTAGTTGCATGTGGTTGGTGTATATAATTGTGTTTTTATACATGTTTTAGACCGGCGGTACAGAATATAGCGTTCCTCTAGGTCGAAGAGATGGGCTCACATTCGCCACAGTAAACGCAACACTCGAGAATCTTCCATCACCATTTGTCCCTATGGACACGCTACTGACCGACCTTGCCGCTAGAAACTTTGACGCCACTGATGCCGTGGCCCTTTCAGGGGCCCACACCCTCGGTGTCGCTGATTGCTCATCGTTCTCAGAACGACTTTACCCCACACAAGACACAACTATGGATGAAACATTTGCTTAACACCCTTAGATGTGTTTGTTCATGCTCAAGTACAACAAATGTCACTACATCCTTGGACATTAGGTCTCCAAACGTGTTTGATAAGTACTTTGTCTCTCTAATGAACAATCAAGGATTACTGACTTCTGACCAAGATTTGTTCACTGACGAAAGGACCCGAGACATTGTCACGAGCTTTGCGAATAATCAAACATTGTTTTTTGAGAGGTTTGTCGATGTTATGGTGAAGATGGGGCAAATGCAAGTGTTGACTGGCACACAAGGTGAAATCCGCAATACTTGCTCTAGTCGAAACTCGGACAACTTTGTTATATCGAAGGTTGCAGTCGAGGGCCGTGACATGGACACTTGTAATGTATAATGTTTTGTAATGTATTCTTGTTATGTAATGTATGTACACTTTGATTGTTACGTGAAAAATAAAATTGCATCTCTCCCCAAAATTATTTTCATAAAGCAAATTATACTACGAAGAATGATAAACAAAAAAATAAAAAGTAAATTGAAATCTCCCTTAATAATTCTTGGTATTTTTTAACGACTTTTGTGGAACTGGTTGTGGGGCTCCAAAAATCTTACCACCCGCATTCAACTCACCTTACATGAGTTCTAATCCTAAAACAACGATATTCTCCTTTGTTAGTGGCATATAATATAACTCCCTATATTAACAAACACGAACAAAAACAAATCTTATCAGTGAACAACTCTTTAGACTACAGACTAAACGATTCACCAACACAGTATATGAATCTAACTACTGGAACTCACTAGACTCCAGGTATATGAAGACGACGAGCGCTGTGATCAAGACGAATATGGTGGGTAGGGGTGAGCAAATAGCCCACGGATTAACTACCGACTTAACCGAACTGAACAATTAATCAAGGGTTCGGTTAAGCCATTTCCGATTAACCAAAAGTTGTGGTTCGTTTTTCGTTATGATATGTGGCATATATAACTAAATTAAACGAACCGATGATACATATATTTAATTGGAATATGTGTTAATCTTCATGACATTTATCTATAGCATTATGTACGTTGTTTGCAAGACTTCAATAGCTATTTAAATTTTTGGCTCTATTACATATATAGAGACAGAATTTTTGATCATCTGTTACATAATTAATAAAATACAGATCAATGAGAATTCTTGGTCATATGTTGTATTAGTATATTTTTGCATTATAATGGCTGCAATTGGCATGTGAGCAGATTGTTGTTACGGATAAGTGTATTAGCAACAAAAGTTATCACAGTCTATTGCTTTGCTTTCAAATGAATAAAGTGTTAGTCAGTGGCGGATTTAGAAGAAAAATTCAGGGGCATCCCAGTTTTATTTTATATACCATAATACAATGTAAATGAATTTTTTTTACCGCACATTCAATATAAAATTTAATGCAAGACGACATATCTCCGGTGTTTGGCTTAGGTCTGAGGGTTTGTTGCGGAACCAAAACTTTTTAACATAAGTCTAAAAATTACATTCTCAAGTGTGTGTTGATTTCTTTTCTTAACAATCTATGTATTGCATAGACAAAAAAGTTGTTGCTTATCTGAAGCATTTAAGTCTTTGTCTTGGTAAAATATTACTTCAGTGTGTAATTTTTTCAATTTTTTATGTTTTCATGCTCCAGAAGAACGCGATGAAACCAAAATGTTTCCCGAGCCTTTTTTATATATTTTTTTGATATGGGTATGTTGATAACAAAGGAGTTAATGAGCTATACAGTTTATATTCCTTGAACGTATCTTTATTCATGGTCATGTGCCTTATGCATCCAATATCTACAGTCCACTCTTTTTATAAAAAAGATTGCTTGAAAAAGCAAACCTACAACTCAAAAGTTTCTTACACAACGTTTCATGAGTCCGAGAATGTTAGCATTAAATGCATCAACCTTTATCCACTTTGGATAACTATAATTTTGTTTATTTAGTAAATTGCTATAGTTTTCAAACCCTTTATTTCCACAAGGAAAATTTAATGGGATGAAATAACCATTATATCCACAAAGTATGGAATATAGTAATCATAAAAATATCCATTATTAATTTTATAAAAGTAATTGTGTGGCACTTCGATTTTTACTTTGGTAATGATGTTGACTTAGAAGACTTCTTTGGAGATTGCTTTGTAGTCTTCTTTGATTCATGCTCTAGACTTTGTTTACGTCACACCTCAACCTATAGAGGAATATATCGGGACGCGAATAAGAGTCCATTCAAATAAAAGTACACAAATATTGTTGATAGGTGATTACTTTAAGTGAGAAACCATCGAATGACTCATAGAGCGTATAAATTCATATTCAATTTAGGATCTAGTCTATGATATCGCTGATAGGTGATTACTTTGTGCGAGTGTGTATTTTCAGGAGAGAATTGGACATAGTAACTAGGCGTTTCAATAAAATAGATCACTTCATTAATTAGAATACGTTACTTATCGGTGCATTTTATGTGCACTTTATTTCATATTAATTATTATATAAATACCTAGATCTTGATATTAAATATATTACTTTAACAGGTTATCATCTTAACTAAGTAGAACTTAATAAATAGACTGAAATGTCATTTTCGTTCTTGTGGTTTGACAAATAATACGAATTAGTCTAAAAAGTTTATTTTTTGTATATGAACCATCCATGTTTCCTAGTTTTGTCATTTATATCCAAATCACTAACCCCGTTAAATTTAATCGTTAAGTCAGAGGTAAACATGTTTTTTCACGCTTTCTTTATTATAATACTTATTTCAGTGAACTGCAGTTTTCGTCTATTTGGTTTGTCCAAATATGCGGTTTTAGTTCAGTAGTTTCATATTTGTAATTTTCGTTCATACGGTTTCATTTAACTTGCAATTAAACCCGAACGCACTAATCTCGTTAAGTCTGGTCGTTAAACTCATCAGTGTGCCCTTCACATTAGGGGCAATTTTGCCATTTTTTTCTTTTTCCCCAAATACACCCAGCCCCTTACGTGAGGGGGCTTGCGAATTAGAACTGAGGTTTATTTGCGGAGAAAAACGACAAAACTGGTCGTCACATTAGGGGAACGCAGATGGGTTGACAAGTCTGTATAAAATAAATTTTCAGAGTTATCTTGCAAACACTTCAAACCAATAGCATGTTTTGAAAAAGAAAATTCTTCTTTGACCCTCAAAAGGGTCTGTGAATGAATCTTATTCGCTCTAAGTTTTGTGCAGTTGTACATAGACAGGTAGACCATGATCAAGTCTCCTGGGCTGCAGAGACTGTAGTTCCAGATGCTAAAGCGCTTAAAAGAATACGAGAACGTGACAGTTGGCGGTTGAACCTAAAAAGGAGTTGATCGTGTTTGAAGATCAGTCGAAAGACAAAGGAATGAAACAAGTCGGCCCAAGAAAGCCAACAAAAGAAAATTAGACATCGAGCCTCCCACATTTGATGTTTCTAAAATTTGATGTTACCGATCCTTCCCTGAAAATAAGATTGAAGTTCAAGTCTTCAAGAATAGAAAATAAAGAATTGTTCAAGATCCAATATCGTTCAAGCCCTTAGATCAAGACAAGTACTAGATTTCTAGAAATAAAAATGAAGCAAGAAACTTGATGAAGGTTCCTGAACATACTCAATCTTAGAGGGAGATTATAGTGTTAATATTCTATATTAGTATTGAGATTCTGTATGTCTTTATATTTACTTAGAGTCGATGTATTACGTACCTTAGTACGTTTATTTTTGTCCATGTTATGCAAACTTGGAGAAATGGGGGGGGGGGGGGGGGCGTATAAAAGGTCACTTTACCCAATTTCTCCACAACTACACACTTCCAAGAAAATAAAGAGAAAATTTTCTCTCTACCAAACACCAACTTTATCTTTTTTTCTTTTTGTTTATACAAAACTAAGATCCGAGTGTTGTTAGTGATTCTGCTAGCTAACAACATGGATTGATCCGAGTAAAGTTGTTAGATCCATCCCAAAGAGGACCTACACGACCCGACTTAACGGAGTTAATAAATTCGGGTTTAATTGCAAGTGAAATGCAACTACAATAGCGAAAATCGCAAATTTGATAGGGACGAAAATTACAAACTTAAAACTAATGGACTAAAGCCGCAGATTTGGATAAACTACATGGACGAAAACCGCAGTTCACTAAAATAAGTATTATAATAAAGAAATAGTGAAAATACATGTCTACGTATAACTTAACGATTAAATTTAACGGGGTTATTGATTTGAATATAATTGACAATAATTAGAAACGTAGATGGTCCATATAATTTAACTAAATTTATAGTATTTGCTAAACTACAAGACAAAAATAACACTTTACTCTTTCTTAAAATTCAAAATAGTATATTATGAAGTATTTTTAATGACACGTATTTGTTTTGTTTGGTGACAATTGGCATAGTGGATAGTTTTTAATGCAAAAGACACCCCATTTCCATTTGCTATATGCCCTTTTTCCTACAAAAAATGTTATTCTATATTTATAAAAAATACGTTTAATAGGAATAATAGATAATTAAACAAAGACCCTTAAGAAGAAACACAGGTCATATAGTCACTACTAATAATTCTAATAGGATAGATTAAAATTTTTAAAAGGATGTAATATCATAACAAGTAATTCAATTTAATAAAAGTAAACAATGATATAGTTATATAATTTATATTTAATTTACGTAACATTTTAGATTAATCCTACATATACAACGTTATTTAGTGAAATAGATTGTAATAAAGTTATCGATCAATTTATTACATGGGTTGATAATGCATATTTATATATAACTAGGTAAGATATTCGTGTGAAACATGGGTTGGTTAAAATACATATGATGTAAATAATTTGGCAAATGAGTAGGATAAACGATAATACTTAAATCAATGAATCGCGAAATCTTTAATAAGTAGTATTAGTGATTTGTGAGGTTTATAATCTAAATCAGAATTGGCATACCTCTGATAAGTTGAAAAAGGTCTGGAATCTGCTAAACACAATCACTGGAATACGAAAAAGAAGATGAACGTGAATTGCAGTGGCATCGGTTAGGTAGTTGTGTACGACACGTGTTGAACCATTTAAATAATGTGAGTTATGACTTTATAAAGCAAAATAACACATTATATTATATAAAGACTAAATTAAGTTGTTGTTACAATTAACAATCCTATAAGTAAATCATAAATCTCTAAACACTTCCTTATACACAACATTTGTATCTAATAATTGAATTTTGTATCGTCTCTGCACTTTACCCTTCATAATGCAAGTTAACATCAAGAGAAACCATCCTTGCAATTTTATGGGAAGCCTTTGAAACTGAAAAATAAAAATTAACCCGTTCAGTTAACTTGTGAAAGATTATAAGTATTTAAAACCAATTAAATTTGTAAATTGAAATTTAAAGAAAATGCTACTAACCGAGGATCCGCCATTTTAGTGAACTAAATTTTGTTGATCAATAATATAGTAATATGTGAATTATAAACAAAAATAATAGCTAGTATGGTTTACAAAAATAATTATGGAGAGTTGATGATGCTCATATTTCACCGGTTTAGTTGAGTTTCTCGTTATAAATATTAATTGACCAAGTTCACATAGAATGGTCAAACTTTTATACCCCGGGTGTATATTTGACATTTTGTTATCCTGTATAATTCACTGATTGTTTTAGTAAACGCAACCCTTTCGACTAAAATGAAATGATGTTAAAATATTAGTAAATAAAAGGATTTAAATTAAAATATAAAATAAAATTACCATTCTCTTCAGATATTGGTGTACTTGTCTTTACCATTTTAGACATGTATAAGAGCCCAAGGAAACATATAAATTAATAGATGCTTATTAAAAGTTCTATCATACTAAGAAGGCTCATCAATTAAATGTCCATCGTATTAAGTTGGTAGAGAGTTTTATGATATGTTACAAATATATATTATTGTTTTAATTAGAAAGATTATGAGTTCAAAAGTGGAACAATAATAATATCACTTGGCACAAAAGTATGCCAATTAGGTGTCGTGTGGCACAACTATTATTGTTTTTGTTTATTAGTATTAAGATAAGATTTAGTAAAACTAATTACTAGTTTATTAATATGTATGATAATAATATTTATCGTATAAAATATGCGGGTTTGAAAAACGTAAATTTTCATTTGCGCCCATCTTCGTTTACCTGATAATTATACATAACATTTTCTTTAGATCGTGGTGGTCTATTAGATTTGAACCATCGCTCTTATTTAAATGAGACAGTGGTATTTTCAATATACTATATTTATAAAGTATTGTTTAAGAAAGACTAGATCAGAGCCGCCAAAAAGCAAACAAAAAAAAACCTGTTTTAATATCTACAAAGTTACTAAAAAAAGACATCAAGAGTAAAGGAGGCGGGGTTCATGCTTTACTTTTAATTATTGTCAATCATTATACACATATGTTATATAAATTAACATGGTATTTATCATATAACAATACAGGTGAACTTGGGCATCATTGTGCTGTACTTTAAACTGTTTTATTTGTAACTTATCCTTTTAATGTTGGCTTCTTTTTTAGTTGGAATATTAGGGAGGACGGGGCACTCATGGGAACTATCTATGCACCGTTCAATCATGCATTGTTTCCTTATTTCTATCCTTAATTACCCATAATGCACAAAATCACTGACAACACATACCAACAAATACCTTAGAACTTCTGTTTGTTTTTTAGTTTGCCAAATACAATAAATGTCAAACATGAATCAATTTTATGTGGCAAACATTTGCCATGGAATGGAGTCATGCACTCTACCCACATAGAGTGCCGTCGGTGTTGCAATGTGGTTTGGAAGCCATGCACCCTACTTATGTTGGTGCCCCGTCCTCTCTGTGTTACCCACATTTAGGGCATCTCTAATGGGTTATTTGTAAGGAGGTTGAAACCTATATGAAAGAGAGAAAGAGATGAGACAAGTTTATATTTACAAACCCTCTTTTGTGAGACAAAAGTAACGGAAATAATAGAGAAAAATGAGAAAGAGGAGAGAGATAGGAGAAAAGTGGTGGGATGGTGATGATGTTAATGTGTTTTTAATTAAAAACACCATTTACCATTGGAAATCTTCTAAAACTAGCGTTGTGTTCTCGAGTCTCATTTAAAGAGGGGAGGGGAAGGAAATGAGAAGAAAATGTTAATGAATCATGTTTCAGAGATATTTTAAGGAGGGAAGGGGAGATAAAAAACTAAGTCCATACCCATCCTTCCAAATTGTTGAGATTAGGAGAGAAAATGTGTGTGTATAACATTAACTACCTATTAACTCCTAAATTTTATTTTCTTTTCTTTCATTTTTATTAAACTCAGAAACATGAAATGAAGTGACACATTTTCCTCTCTCTCTCTTTCTTTTTTCTTTCAGGTCTCCTTCCTATCTTTTCTCTCCTTTGAAAACCCGACCCATTTAAATATTCGTTTATATCGATCCCGCATTTAATAAAAATCATGAACTATTATTTATTTTATTCGGATTTTGTCTTTATTGTGTTTATCGCTCAAATCTATTTTCGGTTGTTAACGAATTATTATTTGAACTGTCAAATATGTGCAATTAAAACCCCCTACACTTAAGAACCCAGAACATCCCAATTATTATCCCCAAATTCTCTCAAGAATCCTAGTTACATGTGTCGGGTGGAGAATTGGGGATCTATTGTGAATGTAAACATGTTAAGTATAAGCTAACATTCACGTAGGCAACCATGCCATATGCTTTTGAAAAGTAGGATGGACACATCACTAATTACATAACGGAGTTAGTACTCCATTAGTCGCGGACTGGTGGAAGAAGCGAATGTTAAAGTTGGGGCTGTTGCTGTGACAACTGCCCAATCCGACCCGACCCAGGTACTCGTTTTCGAATCCGATTCTTTTTATGATTTAAAATTTGATTATTAATCTTTGTAAATTTAACATTAAATAAATTATATATATATTCTTATATTACTTACTTAATAATAATAATTTTCCTTTCCGCCATCTTGCCTCTTTTTCTCTCTTGTCGCCGTCCCGCCTCTTCTTTTCTCTCTCTTGTCGCCGTCCCGCCTCTTTCTCTCTCTTGTCGCCATCCCGCCCCTCTGCTTAACCCTTGAGTCTGAACCCCGTTTTCTCTTACTCTTTGCTTGTCCTTTGGTTCTTCCCGCCTAAGGTTGTCTGCGCAGCTCCACGCGCCAGACTCCTTACAAGGAAGCCTGCGTGAAGACCAGTTGTTCCTGCGATACGCGAGGCGAACTGTTCCTGCAGCGCGCTAAGAATCGTAGTTCTTCTCGCGGCGCGCTAAGAATGGTAATTCTTCCCGCGACGCGCTAAGAATGGTAATTCTTCCCGCGACGCGCTAAGGATTATAGTTCCTCCCGCGGCGCGCTAAGGATTGTAGTTCTTCTCGCGACGCGCTAAGGACTATAGTTCTTCCCGCGGCGCGCTAAGGATTATAGTTCTTCCCGCGGCGCGTCAAGAATTGTTCTGTCTGCCTTCGCCCTCGCGCGTGCGCTCGAGTCTTCTCGCGCTAGACCTTAAGTCTTTTCTTCTGTTTAGGTCAGCCTGTATTCTTTTGAGATATCTTATCTTTTGTTTGAGCTCTTTAGGTCAGTTCCGACATTTGTCCGAAATGCCACTTTCGGCGCAGCATGCGCACCAACCCTATTGGTTGACAGAAAAAGTGACTGACATAATCTTTTGAAATCTTCTTTTGCATGTCTTGAACAGTGTTTTCCCTGACGCCTCCCATGCTTTGACCTGTAACCTGTCAGCTTTTCCCCATCCCCTGCAACTGCCGGCATATCTTGTGATATCTTTTGCTTTTGGCTTCTTGTACTTTTTAATATCTTTTGTCTGATTTGAGAAGATCTTTTTCCTCTTTTTAAGGGATTGTGTTCCCTAGGGTTTCCCTATATATAATACTATTTTCTTGTTATTTAACACTACACACACAAACACTTAAACTCTCCTTTGCTCTCTTCTCCTTGCCCTCTGCCGTTGTTCCTCAGCCGCCTCCTCTCTCTACCTTCGTCTTTTCCCTTGTCCTGCCCAGATTTCCGGTAATATATAATATATAATAATTTGTTAAAGATACATATTACTATGCTAAACATATATTCAAGACATAAAACAAATCATTAAACCAATAACCTTTTATTTATAGGTTAACTTGTGCTTGTTTCTTGCATTATATTTCAACATACCTTTTTCAGGTGAGTAATCTCGTACCTAATCCCTTTTTATTTTTAATGTTTTGGGATGTTCATGTGTTCGTATAAACTTGAGTCTTAAACTTGTTTATAAACTTTTGTCGCGCAAAACCCCATGTGTTATGGACGTAGACTTGGCTGTTTATTTGTATGTGTGGATCATTAACCGTCTTGTCGGCCTATTCCGCAGTTTTCATGGATCCATTAGATGAACACGGGAGAACTATCGTTTATGATTTCTCTTTTGTTTACACTTGCACAGTTTTCTTGTTTTTGTGCTCAATTGGGAGCACGGATTGAACTATGAGCTATGATCTAAGGCTTGATCACAATCTGATTACACCCTTGTTGAACACCAGTTATACACATGATGCGCGCAGATATTGTTATCTATTTATATGTATTACACTTGATTTCTCACCGACACGCAAGTGTTGACGTTTTATTTTAACACATGTTCAGGTTTGCTGTACCAGCTTTTGGGAATCTCTTGGACGCGTAGGATGTTTTCTTTTTGTTTGAACCTAGATTAAAATGTAACAAGACATATTATGTTATTTGAATATTTTAAGTTATGATATGATTTATGTTACTTTATGTCATGTTCTGCGCGTGGGCGCAATAAAATGTATTTATTAAATATTGACACCCAAATAGTGTCGCGAGTAATGAAACAATACGTGGCGCCCCGATGTATAATCCGCCATCGGTCGGGGTGTTACAGATTGGTATCAGAGCTCCGTGACTTTAGGATAGGTGGTTAGACGTAACGACCTAGAATACCTAAGAGTCCCTTCTCGCGCATGAGAAATATCTCATGTTTGCGCGCTAATTGTTAATTACTCGATATTTATAAAATATGCTTGCGTATATGCAGCACATGATTTCATGTTTTATTCGCGATCTTTCGATTTTTTTGTTAAATTTCAATCTATTTCTTTACTTACATATTCGTTTGTTGTGGGGATTGAAAATTCGAGAAGTCATGGTGATACATGAATAGTTGATTTTCAATTACCATTAACTTTATGTTTTAAATTGAAGATTTGAAAAGTCATGGTGATACATGAATTGTCAATCTCCAATATTCATTTGCTCGATATTTTAAATTGAAGAATTGAAAAGTCATGGTGATACATGAATCGTCAATCTTCAATGCTCAGTTACTCGATATTTTAAATTGAGAATTCGAAAAGTCATGGTGATACATGAATTGTCGATTTTCAATTCGAATTTATTACCTGTGTTAAGTTTGCATTTAAATTCATGTTTACTTCGAAATTTGATAGCATTTAACTCCGCGAAACAAGCTTTACGACGATATACTTTGCGCTAAAACGATTACTCATACCAAGATATTAACAAAAATTAAAACTTTTATAGAATGCCTCCGCTATCTCGCCGATTTCAGAGGAGAGAAGCCTCGCGCAGACGTAGGCAGCAACGTTCCCAGGAAATGGCCGCCGCAATAGCCCAAGCCTTAAACCAAAATAATCCCAACCCCTCCGGATACAATATTAAATCCTTTAATGCGGGTAACCCTCCGAAATTCACAGGACTTGAAGGAGCCACCGTAATGCTCCAATGGCTTGAGAAAATTGAGAACACCTTTCTCCATACCCAATGCCCTCCAGACCGACGAACCTTATACGCCTCAAGTATCCTAGAATCAAGGGCGCTTACTTGGTGGAACGGAGTAGCTCATGCGCGTGGCGCAGAGGCTGCTTCTAGCATGCTCTGGGAGGAATTCAAAGAACTTTTGACTCGAGAATTCTGCCCTTCCAACGAAATCAAGCGCCTTGAGGAGAAATTCTGGAACTTGAAGCAGTACAGTGGCGAAGCGCGCGAGTACGCGACGCGTTTCCACGAACTGAGTTTGCTTGTCCCACACCTAGTTACCCCTTCCCGCCGAGCCATCGAGAAGTTTCTTGGGGGTCTCCCCATGGAAATTCAAGATTCTGTATGGGCCAGGAACCCAGCAACCCTCTCTGACGCCATCGAGTTGGCCGCTGTGCTCAGCGACAACCATGTCAGGGCAGGAACTCTGTTCCTGCGGGGAGCCGAAAAGACCAAACCCACCAAGACTGTCCCAGAACCAACAGAAACCAAGCCAGAACCCTCAAACCGTAACAACCTCAAGCGCAGGCGCAAAGCCTATGCGCTTACCAACCCGCCCATTGTCCAGCAACCCGCCTACCAACCTCCAGTACACGCTCCTAACCCACTGTCAACTTACCCAACACCCCCTGTAGTCCATAACTACGCCTTAACCAATCCCGCACTCCCTACCCCGCCAACTAAGAAACCTTACACAGGAAACCAACCCTTTTGCCCAACCTGTAGACTTCACCACCCACCTCAAGTCCCGTGTCGACTTTGTCACCGATGTGGCCACGCTGGTCACAATGCGGAAAACTGTAGAGTCCTTCCCTCCAACCCAATTGCGCAAACACCACCAACTTACCCGCTAAACCCCCAACCAACATACCCTAATCCACGACCCAGGTCGTGCTATAACTGCGGTGATCCCAGTCATTTTCGGAACGCGTGCCCGAGACTACAAGTTCAGATTAAGCAAGCGAATCCGGTTAACCAAATTTTGAACCAAGTGGCGCGCGGCCGAGCTTTTAATATAACCGCGCACCAAGCGCAAGCGAATAATGACGTGGTTAATGGTACATTTTTTACTTAACGGACAATATGCATCTATACTTTTTGATACTGGCGCCGATAGAAGTTTTATTTCTCGCGCATTTGAACAAAAACTCGCGCGACCACGAGTAAACTTAAATAAAAACTTTTCAGTTGAATTGGCTAATGGTGAAACTATTTTAATTAACTCCGTGATCAAAGATTGCACGCTTAACCTTAACGAACATGATTTTCTAATCGACCTCATTCCCATGCCTCTTGGAAGTTTTGATGTGATTATTGGTATGGACTGGCTCTCGCAAAATCGCGCCGAAGTAATCTGCGCCAAAAAGATGATTCGCATTCCTCGAGAAAATGGTGATCTGCATATCTACGGCGAGAAACCATCTAACGGTCTTAAACTTATGTCATGCTCTGAAGCCCGAAGACTTTTGCGGAGGAAATGTGTCGCTTTCTTAGCCCATGTGGTCAAACCCGATGAAGGAAAGAAGAAACTTTCTGAAATCCCTATCGTGCGTGACTTTCCTGATGTCTTCCCCGATGATCTTTCTGGTTTACCTCCCGCTCGGGAAGTCGAGTTTCGTGTTGATCTTGTCCCTGGTGCTTCCCCTTTAGCCAAATCTCCTTATCGACTTGCACCCGCTGAAATGCAAGAATT
>NW_027500185.1:0-29342 GCF_021521415.1 Bidens hawaiensis
CAAAGGAAAGATGATATTCCTTTCTTGGAGGATCTAAAACATAGTATTCAAACCAATAGGCCAAAGCGGAGCATACGTCATACCATCCGGACTTTAAATGGTCAACGTAACCAATGTGACAGTTACATTCCTAAATTATCAAACCGAATTCATGGTGATTTCGTGGTTAAATTCGGAAATTCTAATTATTATATATTATTATTTTAAAATGTTTAATCGGGTGAAAACCCATGGCAAACCATGGACACTCTAGCCATCCATTTTCTCAATTCGTTTTGATTATGAAGTTTTGTTGGAGCATTATCATCCGTGGTAGTTCACGAAATGCTTCAACTACTCGTATTTGATTTCGTTAATTCATTATTTAGTTGAACCATTTAAAATGCCATAGAGTGCTCATGGGCGATCCAAGTCCCTTATCATGATAATTCGTTAATTAATTGGAATAAAATGTCATGAAACACTTATGGGAGGCCCAATTCATAAATTTTATGTTATATTATTTAGTTTGGTCATTAAAATGCCACGGAAACTCATGGAAGACCCAACCCACCAAATTTGGATTTATTTATTTTTTCAATTTTCGAGTGAAAATCATTTATAGAATTAAATTATTTATTTAATTATCCTTCAAAAATCATCCATAACTCTTGTTCTCAAACGTCTGACACATCCTCCAATTGTAGTGATTCATCATTTCAAATCATTAAAATTTATTAAATATAAAATTTTATGCAATTTATAACTCTTTCTGGGAATTTATCTCATTTTGTGTTTATAGAAAAATTATTTTCCTTTTAATGCTCGAATCATTTATTTATTTAGTTATCCATCTATTTATTTATCTATTTATTTAGTTATTTATTTGTTTATTTATTTCAGTTACTTTTATTTCATAATTTTATTTTAATTCTCAAAATCTTGAACCCTTAAACGTTAAAAAGAAATTATTTTCACTATTTATTTAAAAGTTTTATTTAGACTCCTGAAATTTATACGACTCCCGTTCTCGTAACTTGATTATTTCGTTATTTTTGGATCATTAAAAATTCATGGTAATACATGAGCGATCCAGCTCCTTAAATTCGATCTTATATTTAGTTCAAATATTATTTAAATTTTTGTTAGAACATCAAATTCATGGTGGTTCATTGATGATTCAAAGACCTATTTTATTTATCTATGTACTTTATTGTTTTATTGGATTTGTTTTATTTTATTTAATTATTGAAACATGAAAATCATGGTGGTTCATGCTTGTTTCAATAATTAAATAAGACCCTTATTTATGATCTTTTCCATTAAGTTACATTATTTATCCTGCATTATATTTGTATTATTTTATTTTTTGATCAATAATCATATAAAATTACATTTATCCAAAATCCCAATTACAACCCCGATTTAAAAAAAATAGTATCATGGATCATTTAAAATTTAATTGTTCTTATTTATTTATTATTTATGATTAGTTCGAATAAGGTTTATCCTATGTGAACCTTATCTTTAGGTAAAATTTCGTCTTATTTCTATTATAATTTAATTGAATTTTTCAGTGGTGTTAAAATTTTATTTGATTTAGAGAGAGAGAACACATTTTTCTATCCATTTTTACAATACTTCATTTTTCTTATTCTCGTAGGATGTCTCTTCATTGCATTTCTATTTATTTATATATGTCTCGAGTAAAAGTTATCTTATCTCTAAAACTAAATGTCTATTTTCATATTCTTATCCCTCCCGATAAATTTATCTTGTAATCTTAGTCGAAATTTTTAATATCAAAGATTTAATTTCTATCCAATTTTTTAAAAGATTTATGTTTATCATAGATTTGTTTCAAAGAATTCACCGTTTTAATTAGTCAAACTATAAAGTTTACTTTATTTAAAGAAAATAAAAAATATATCTACCTATAACTCTTCTATCTAAAATTTCCGTTTTTCCCACCAAATTATATTTTCTAATGTTTTGTAACCCACATGATGGAACGAACCATATGGACCATCCGACGATCTAAGTAATTATGGATGCATACATAATTATCCAAATCCTCTAGCATGAAATCATAGTACGAACAATTGTATAATATAATCTAGAACCAAAAGTAGTTTTGGGTAATGATACAAATGTAAAGATGATAAGGACATGGTGGATACGTCACTGATACATTCTATATCTAAGTGCCCTTATCGGATTTTCATTTGGAACGTTACTCCGACCATTCAAGGTTCAGAGTTATGTTAAAATTTAAATTTTTCAAAAGCTTTTCTTTAAAATTTATGCTGAAACTACTTTTTTTTAGTTGTCCTTAATTTCGGGATGAAATTTTTAAAAGTAGGGAAGACTATAACATTTTGGATTTTTCGTATTTGTATTCGTTTATGCTTAACCCAACTCGGGAATGTATTTCGAATCTTTCATAATTATAAAAACTTGTTTTATTAGTATTTAACTTGGTTTAACTTATATTATATCCTCATAACTTCTAAACTCGTCAAACAACTCATGGAAACCTTTAAATCGTTTTAAAACGGCTAAAAATCACATTTATAAAAGTACATAGACTGTTTTTGCCAAAAAAATCAAGAAACTTAAGCCTCAAGTTAAGTCATATGATGTTATAATATGTCCAAATTCGCTCCCCCCTGTTATTACAAACGAAATCTTTATGTTATTAGGCTCAAATTCATCATTTAATTGATTATTGTTTCTTAATCCAGTTGTTTACCTAATAAGCAAGTTTTAACCCTTAATATTTAATCAAGACATGTCCTAAACCCTAAAAACTACTGAAATATAAGCCACCATATTCATAATCACGAATTCCCTCTCCTTCCTTAGCAATTTCTTCAATTTTCTTCAAGATCTTTAAACTTTAGTTTGACTTTGGTGTTCAAGATCCCTATGACCTCGATTATCTCCTAGTTCTAATTATCGTTCGAGTAAGTTGTCATATGTGTTTTGGTGTGTTTTAATTCACTTAACAAAATTCCTTAATCAACTTCACGGATTGAAGGACGAAAATCTCCTACTGTTTAAGGATAAACTCTTACTGCATACGCGGGCTCGACTAAATGGGGACTCAACGCATATATGGGAAGCTATGGAGACAAAGATCATCCAAGTAGCAAAGGAGACTCTCGGGGTCACAACAGGAAAGACAAGTGGGCATAAGGAGTCTTGGTGGTGGAATGACGCAGTGCAAGACAAGATAAAGGACAAACAAGGATGTTTTAGGGAGCTAATGAGGTGCACGAATGAGGAGGAGCGAGTGAAATTGAGGGACAACTACAAAACGGCCAAGATAGAGGCGAAGAAGGCAGTGGCGGAAGCAAAGAAGGCGGCCTTTAAACGGATGTATGAAAGTCTAGAAACAAAAGAGGGGGAACATGCTATGTTTAAGATTGCCAAAGCCAGGGAGCGTAGAAGGCAAGATCTAGGACCGGTGAAGTTCATAAAGGATACAGATGGGCATGTACTGGTCAAGGAGCAGGACATCAAGCTAAGATTGCAAACCTACTTCCACAATCTTTTTAACAATGGGAGAGCTTACCAAGAAGAACATGACAACACAAACTTTCAACGACAACAATCGAATAACTGCTACTGCCGACGGATCACACGGGAAGAGGTGAAGGATGCACTTAGGAGGATGGGAAGGTCTAAGGCGGTTGGCCCAGACAACATACCCATCGAGGTGTGGAAGTGTCTGGGGGAGGAAGGAGTCATGTGGTGAACTACTCTGTTCAATAGTATTCTCAAATCAGGTAAGATGCCAGACCAGTGGAGGAGCAGCGTTGTAGTTCCTATCTATAAGAACAAAGGAGACGCCCAATGTTGTGGTAACTACCGAGGAATCAAACTACTAAGTCATACTATGAAGCTATGGGAAAGAGTGATTGAGGTTAGACTTAGACGAGAAACTCAGGTTACGGTCAACCAATTTGGCTTCATGCCGGGGCGTTCCACCACAGAGGCAATACACCTTATAAGAAGATTAATGAAAAAGTATAGGGAGAAGAAGCGTGATCTACATATGGTGTTTATTGACCTAGAAAAGGCCTACGACAGTGTGCCACGACAGGTGCTCTGAGAGTGCTTGGAGGGTAGAAGAGTGCCCAGAAAATACATAGAGATAATTATGGATATGTATACCAGGAGTGAAACAAGTGTCCGTGCGCCAGTGGGGGATACTGATTTCTTTCCTGTAGAGGTAGGTCTTCACCAGGGGTCAGCGTTGAGCCCGTTTCTTTTTGCAGTAGTCTTGGATGAGTTGTCAAAGTCGATTCAGGGGACTCTCCCGTGGTGCATGATGTTCGCAGACGATATTGTGTTACTTGCTGAGAAAAAACAAGATCTAAACATGAGGCTTGAGGAGTGGCGAACAACCTTAGAGACAAAAGGTTTAAAGATTAGCCGATCTAAGACGGAGTACCTCCACTGTGATTTTGGTGGGATAAACGACAATGAAGACGCACATATCACAATTGAAGGGCAGGTGGTCCCGCAGGTAACGAAGTTCAAGTATTTAGGATCATTTGTACAGAGCGATGGGGAATTAGACAGTGATGTGACCCACCGAGTTCAGGTAGGATGGTGTAGATGGAAAGCAGCCACAGGTATATTGTGCGACAAGAGTTTCCCGACTAAACTAAAGGGAAAATTCTATAGGGTGGCAGTTAGACCTGCAATGCTATATGGAACAGATTGTTGGGCCATCAAGAAGGCACAAGTGCGGAAGATGGAGGTAGCAGAAATGAGAATGCTACGTTGGATGTGTGGGCACACAAGGCTAGACCGAATAAGAAACGGTGTGTTTCGCGAGAGATTAGGGGTGGCGAACATAGCAGACAAGATAAGAGAGTGGAGATTGAGATGGTTTGGACATGTAAAGAGAAGACAGACGACGAATCCTGTTAGATCTGTAGAAAACATTACTATAGAGGGGAGGAGGGGTAGAGGACGACCGAAATTGACTTGGGATGAGAGGATTAGGCATGATTTGATAGACCTAAACCTCTCCGAGGACATGGTTGAGGATAGGAATTCGTGGAGAAGTAGAATTAAAGTTAAGGATTATTAGAGAGAATTGAATACCTTAGGGATTAGACTTAACTTATTTAGGTCACATACCATAATGGTATTTCCCTTACATATATTATTATTATTATTATTATTATTATTATTATTATTATTATAATTATTATTAGCTTTTATATAGCTGTTAAACTGTGATCTTATTATTAATATTATTATAATTAGTAGTAGTTTTTATATAACTGTTAAACTTTGATTCCCTTTATTTTGCTTCATTCACATGTACTTAGAGCCGAGGGTCTCTCCGGAAGCCACCTCTCTATTCCTTTGGATAGAGGTACGGTGTGCCTACATCCCATCCTCCCCAGACCCTACTTATAGCTTTGCTGTCGGTGGGATTTTACTGGGCATGATTGATTGATTGATTGATTGAACTTCACGGATTGAAGGAGCTTCGGCAGTCAATTTGATTCCGACCCGTTAAAGGGCATAAAAGTCAACTTTTGTGATTTTCAATTACTATATCTTCTGATCAAAACTAGCTTTCGGGACAGATTTGTTTGTCATGATATTAAAAGTTTTGTATCTTGAGTTTTATTCATTCATTTGAGCTGATTCCAGTGGCTACGTTTTCGTTTTAATTTCTAGTTTATTGTCTCAAAGTTGCAGGTTATTTTGTGTTGGATCGGTCAGCACGTTAAAGTTTAAGTTTTACATTCTTATTATCATTAAACTCATCTAATTAATAAGGTGAGTAATCACTCCCCTTATTTTACTGTTTTTAAATATTTTGAGGACTTCTTGCGTACTTATACATATATATATACATATATATATATATATATATAATATATATATATATATATATATATATTCATACTACATATTATCCATACTAGTATATCATGCTTATTGTGTGTTGAACATTGAATGCTTATGTGTTACATGCTTACTTGTTTATTTGTTTATTTTATCGCACATTGAGAGGACTGTCATTAAAGTCTTTCATTGGAGGTCTATCATACGCCGTCTTAGTAGCTAAAGCCCGATTCGCAAGGCAATGGTCAAACAACACACATTATTTGCTCATTGTTTAATTATCGATGCTCACAATAATGAGTTGCTTATTTCTTGCATATTATATTATTAGTGTCGAAATATGGTGTTTACTTACTCAACCTTTTGTTGTCAAATATATATTCTATTTTGTACGCATATTTCAGGTTATCATATGGTTTGAAGTGAAGGTTAAAGATCATATAGATTGGGCTTTAGGTTATAAATAAAAAAAACAAGTTTTTTTTTACATTATTTGTTTGGTTTTATTTGTAAATGATTGAGACTTGTGTACTTGATTTGAAATTAATAAAGTAAGTTTAGATATGGCCATTTAAATTGTTTGATAGTGATTTGTGAGCTGTAAACCAACAGTTCATGCCGTTGGTTGGGGTGTAATAGATTGGTATCAGAGCCGAAAGCTATAGGATAGACCATTAGAAATTGCCTAGTAACATGCTTAGGATCCTACATGTGTTTTTATATGGCCTTATGTGTTTATTAAACTGTTTACAGCTTATTATATATTAATTTATTTTATTATTTAATCATGCAGGCACACACAAACTCCGAGCCTATGCCTCACTCTCAAAGTATCTTCTCTTTTTGAATTTTTTAAAAAAACACTAGATTTCTTTTATTTGATTTAATTACGAGAAATTCCTTAAGAATTCTCACGATTTTTATTTTTACTCCTTCTTAAGGCAATGGGGTATGACGAGTTCTTATAGTAACTAGAAGGGAGAGGATACTATGAGTCGGGCTTTCCCAAAATGATTCCGAAAATCAAAGGTAAGATGTTATTCCTTTCCAGGAGGATCTCAAACATAGTATTCCTTTCTTGGGCGGCATCCTAGCAAATTGAGCATTGCTAGATAAAATGACTTTTTGTACAGAAATAGCCTCAAAGAGCTTAAGACTTGTTTGAAGCAAAATATTTTACTTTATTTTATTTTCAATATTTTAATTGAAGTAGTAGTAGCAGCAGCAGCAGCAGCAGCAATAATAATAATAATAATAATAATAATAATAATAATAATAATAATAATAATAAACCATTTGATTTGACTTAAAGTACTTTTGAAGAAAATCAACTTGATTAAATATTTATTAATTAATTATTTAAAATAATCAAGGATTTGAATTTATAAGTATAAGGTGTTCATAACAGAAATAAATATGGAAAAATATGCATGGCGTTTTTTTAAAAAATAGGCATGTTTGATGAGAATGAAGGGACTAAGTATTAATGCAAGAAAACTTTAAGTGGACAGGGAATGCGGGGTAAGGTATTGCATGGCGGAAGCAAGTTAAGTCTTTTGAGTATTGTAGGTGTGCTCGGGCCACTACAATGGTAGTAGGCACGTATGGTTTGGGATAAATGTTTGAGTAACAGGTCGTCGAATACATGGGTGGTGTTGAGTATGTATAGGTTCTTGGAAAGAGGTGGTGAGTTGGCCGAAACTATTACCATTTAAGCATCTTAAACGTTATATGGTAGTAGAGTGGTGGAATTTACACATATTACACAAAGGGTGTGTTCCAGTGTAAGGCTTTTTGTTAGGTTGGGTTTGAGTGCCTGATGTGTGAGTGAGGGTATATAAATGTTGATTGGTTTTCACACAAGATCGTGCTTTAAATTTATAAAAATGATTTCTATTAACGCTAAACCACAAACAAATAGGCAAGTGTATGTATCGTATATTTAGAATAGTATTGATAAGAACCAAGTATTAATCCACGGACACGGAGTGTTTCTAACAATAAGTCTTTGCTAATAAGCTAACCGGAAGTAATAATCATTAAGGGTTGTTTTTAAACTAATTCTTTGTTAAATTTAGATAAATTAAAGTAGGCGAACAAGTAGACGGATTTTAGACAAGAAAATTAATATATGAAGGCTACCATCTAAATCAAGAATCCGCTTAACTTCTCTTTGATTAGTAATACTCTTAGAAGTGAGGGGTTATTCTATCGTCATTTGTTAATATATGAACGCTACCATCTAAAATATTGGATTTTACCATCTTGATAAGATTTAACCCACGAGTTTAAGTTAATATTTATAAAAATGGCATCAAACATGGTTTTGATTGTTAAGAATATTACAAGGGTTTGAGTGGTAAAATACTGTAAGACCCCGAATCCCGGGAATCCTACAGTTGGTAATCACATCCACAATTTCACAAAAATTTAAAAATACAAACGATTCGTTTTTATTTAGAACAAGTTCAGAGTAAATAACAGCGGAAAAAGTGTAATTATTTAAAGAAAATCCCAAACATGGGTACAAGTGTCCAAAAATCAAATATAAATATAATATCTGTTTTATTGGAAATCCTCGACTAGAAATGCCTTCAACCTTCCGAGTAGTCCCCAGCACGTCCAAGCGATAATATCCAATCCTTAACCTGAAAATCAATCTAACATACACACAAAGTCAGCTTGAGCTGAGTGAGTTCAAGTTTTAATAATAGACATTTAAATAAATCATTCCAAGGGTTTAAATGTAAAACGGGATTATAAAACATTCCAAGAGTTTAAATATAAAAACGGGATTATAAAACATTCCAAGAGTTTAAATATAAAAACGGGATTATAAAACATTCCAAGAGTTTAAAATATAATACGTGATACGAACAGTTAGGCCATCATCAACACTAAGTATTCGTACTTAGACATCTATATACATCCATATATTTATATCCCTATAAATACCGTCCAAATAATAACATCAGGGTCGAGCACACGTACAACCCAAACACGTAACATCCGATGATGATCATGCCACACGAGCCTCCCCCCTCACGGGCTTTTCAGGGCCCACTACAGGATTTAAGAACCTGAGTCGTATAGTTTGGCCCGGCCAAGATCACCATCCATCCGTATGCAAACACAAAGTAGGCATACACAACATCAGTAGTCGAAACGACTACAACATTGCCAAATATAGGCCAAACAATAATTTACATATATATATATACACATACTATAACATTCCAAGGCCAACTATATACTAGCAAGCCTATATAAAATAGTTTAAACGTTTCATCAGAAAAAATCGTTTAATACTAGGAATTAATACTAGGCCTAACAGCAACCTCAAGCCTAGACCACAAGTAATTTTAAAACCCGAGTAATATATTTGACCCGCCAAAATGATGATCACGCCACACGGGCCTCTCCACCACGGGATTTGGAAACCCAAGTAATATATTTGATCCGGCAGTGATTACCATGCACACACACATCAATAAGCCTACTCACATCATTCTTAGTCACGAGGAACTAAATATCATCACACAACCATAGGCTATAAGGTAACACATACTCATACATACATACATACATACCTCCATACATTCATACATATATATATATATATATATATATATATATCATCCCAAGACATTCCAAATTACAAGTAAGCCTATGGGCCATAAGGTAATATATATTAATCAGTCCAATACATGAACTAAGTAAATAGGTCTACTCATATTCAATTACTACCAAGCCTATTAACATCATCGAGTCTAGACCATATTCAGGTATATAACCTTAAGGAACATAAGACCATAAACGAGTCTACAATATCCTAAGGCATAAAATATAGTTCACAAATAGTTTCATAAATGCACAAATATGAATAAGGCTATGTAATACCATCCAAATAGTTGTAACGAGTAAAATCGTGTAAAATTGTATTACGGTGTGCATGCTAGCCCAAAACTTGAAAAGAGTAAAAAGAGCATCATGAACTCACTTGGAATCGATCGAACACCTGCAACGAGCTAGGAAATCCCTAAGTGCACACTCACAAGTAAGGGCCTGTAAATAGTACACAACGCGTTACTAAACTAGACCGTAAGAACACTCTTGCCTAATGGGCCATTCAAGCCCAACACTTTGGCCCAAGGCCCCACATGTTGGCCCAAGGCCCAACACTTGGCCCAAGGCCCAACCCATACCCAATTACTTTACCTCAGCTCCTAAAACCTTTCAACTAACAAAATCCACCGGTTAAGCCTAAAACGAACTTATCGATTAATAACGAGTCACCTCCAATGACCACGAAATTTTAATATGATGTAAATGCCATACCTGGGGATCTTTCTACACCGGAAACTCTAATTTTTATCCACGGGAAGTGGGTCAATTACACCTTGGCCGAAAATCTGTCCAACGAAAAGTTTCGGCAAAATTGAGCATCAAAACGATTAGGGGTGAGCGAAAAGAGTGTTGGGGATTGTAGTACATACCTTGAACTACTTCTAGGAGCTTGGAATCGATCAAAATGCCGAAGCAATGAAAGGGGGGAGGGGCTGGAAGCGGCCGATCGGCTGCTGGGAATAGAGATAGGGTTAGGGTTTTTCTTTTTTAATATTATGATATAAAATAAATTACACTCTAGTCCCTCCAGTATGAAGTGTGTAGCAACTTGGGTGGAAAGTCAATTAATTCAACTT
Organism: Bidens hawaiensis; assembly: GCF_021521415.1. NCBI lineage: Eukaryota > Viridiplantae > Streptophyta > Magnoliopsida > Asterales > Asteraceae > Bidens > Bidens hawaiensis. The sequence continues at coordinate 10,563 of NW_027500185.1, forward strand.
ATGGGTATGACGAGGAGGTCCCCGAAGTAAGCCGGTTCAAACCCGATAAATATACGAACTCTACAACGTGCACGCCGATAAACGAAAATATCGGGTGCTACATACTAATATAATACTTTAAGTCGTAAGAGGGGATGTTTTGGGAAAAAGGATGGACAAACGGACTTTTAAAACGTATTACAAGGTTCTAAATTAGAAAGATATATAGTAGATGTGCGTTATAAGAATTCATTGCACCTACATAACCAGCACCAGATTGAGACGCTAGTTTGATGAGTTTCAATCTCTATGATCCGCGGTATCCGTTAACGGCAGCGAGAACGTGAGCCCATACTCTGGACAGATAAGTGGAAATTCGGTCATTGCTCCAGCTCAACGAGCACCAGACTGAGATATTAGCCGGGACTTACCTGAACCGGTTGACACGTATGCTAACGTGGATTTAGGCTCCTTACTGGCGCTGATATTAACACGTTTGTATAATACACAATGAAAGCACAAACTCAAACAACAATCCATACAATAGCAATTCTCTTCAACGATCAGTCAAACAAGAAGAAGAGAAAAATAACGAAGACAATTGCTATTGTATGGATTGTTGTTTGAGTTTGTGCTTTCATTGTGTATTATGCAAACGTGTCAACGAATGCTGTAAACAAATGTGTTAATATCCGAGTCAACACCGAACCTAAATCCACGTCTGCATACGTGTCAACTGGTTCAGCTAAGTGTGAACTAAAATCTTAATCTGGTGCTCTTTATGTTGGAGCAATGACCGAATTTCCACCTATCTCTCCAAAGTAGGGGCTCCCGTTCTAACTGTCGTTAGCGGATACCGCGGATCCGAGAGATTCAAACTCATCAAACTAGCGTCTCGATCTGGTGCTGGTTATCTCGACGCAATGAATTCTTATACCGCACATCTACTATATATATATATATATGTATATATATAAGCCGATAATTCTTTAATATACGCAACATGAACAACTTAGAATACCCCCAACTAAAAATAAAACTAATAACAAGCCTAAGCTTAAGCTTAGTGATGACTAATATGTGTTCGAGTGAACACAACTACGGTTGTCAGTGGTGACCGGAGATCAAGACCGTTGGAGTTCGAAGAAATCGAATAGCTAGATTTGAGATGTCGATAACGAAAGCAGCCAAGAAATTGAAAGTTCGTTTGGAAATGCCAGTTTTCCCAAGTAGGCCACTGTAACTGATTGAAGATGCCCATAACGAAAGCAGCCAATAATTTAAAAGTTCGTTTCGCACTGTCAATTTTCCCAAATAAGTCCTGCTACTAAACGCCCTTTATCGAATTTCCAATAATAATATGTTATTGATAATTAAATATTATTAATATTAATAATAATCATAAATAACATTAATAATAACAAAAGAAAAGAAATACAAAAAAGGAAAAAAAACCATAATAAGACAACACTGCTGGGCTTTTCTAGAAAAACTCACTAACATAAATATAACATAATACAGTATAACATAATATAATATAATAATATTATTATATTATATTATATTATATTATACAATACGCTATACAAACGTACCTCCGAAAATCTTGCGTCGCCGCCTAACCCCGGCATCTGACCCTCTGACGTACAACAAGTACCTAATAATAATAATATTTTAGTACTAATAATAATAGAAAAATTAATGCTTTAATACTAATAATTATATGTTTAGAATAAAAATAATAATAATATAATAATTAATATTTTAATAGTATTTTACTATAATTATTTTAATAATATTTTAATAATAATAATAAAAATATAATAATTTATATTTAAATATTATTTAAATATTATTATTTTAATAATAATAATACTATTTTAATAAATACAGTATTTTATTTTACTAACAATAATATTTTCATAACAACAATATCTTAATAATAATATTAATATTTTAATTGTAATAATATAATAAAAATTTTAGCGCTAACGGTAACAATACGGGAAATCTATTTTAAGTTTAGCAGACCCGACGAACTAGGGTTACCGTCAAACGGTTGGTGCCTAGACAAATTTCTAAAGTAAACCATTCACCAAATCTCTGTTCTAACATCTACAATTATGTTCTAACATGTAAAAAAAAAAGATAAAACGAAACCTGGTTTAACTCCGACTGACCGTTAGCGCCATCCGGCATCTCCTCGTCTGACTCCGGAAACATATATGGTTGTTGGTGTTGGTTGAATGAAGAGGGTGAGGGTTAAGAAAAAAAAAATAAAGGAAAAAAGAAATTGTGGAGAGGGAGGGGAGGGAGCCGGGCTCCAAAAATATACAAAAGACAATACGCCGCGTATAGTCCTATACGTGGCGTATAGCCCGTACGATCCGACAACCCTATGACAGGCCAGGCTAGGACGTCAAATCGTACCCTAATACGTCGCGTATAGACCTATACGTGACGTATAGGATGGTGGTGGGACGGTGTCCCTAGCAGGACCCTTAAATAATTCTATGTTTTATCTTCCCAAGATAATGGTTTATTATTTTACTTTTCCGATGTGATTAAAGATTTATCAAAATTCTTTTTTTTTTCCATTATTTTTGAATGGCTATTAAATCAACCTTTTCTATCTCTCTCTGTATGTAAACTTTTAAAACATTTATTTAAAACGTATTGACTAATTATAATTATATTTAATCTAACTGATGATTAAGTTAGATAATAAAAAATATATTTTAAATAACGTAATTTTTTTAGTACATAAATATATGTTCACTATCACTTATAATAAATAAGAAAAGGTACTAACGGAGTCATTTTTAATAGTATGCTAAATTTCATTTACTAAAATGTAATAAAATTATAGTGTTATAGCAAATTAGCATTTCAAATAAGTTGAGTTGCCTGTTTAGGTATTTTTAAGTTTAATAGGTTAAAGTTTGGTAAAAATAATGGGTAAAAACTAAAACGGTTTACTGACGCATACAAAAGACAATGTATGATTAGACTTTCTTCACTTTTTGTTTAATATAACATTTTTAAGATATAGTAAATATCACTTCATACTCTTGTCTTTTTTGGATCACATGTTTCGTCTTCCTTAAACCTCCATAGGTGAGGAAGGTATCACACAACCAAGTTTCACAGGTTTAGAATTCCTTGAACCTATTTATGAAAAGATCCTATCTTGGGTTCAAACTGACTGTTGGATCAATCTCATTCGGTCCGGTCTTAAAAAATTCGGTTGCCCTTGGTTCAGGCTCAAAGACCGACTCGATTGTTGGAAAATTTTGTGTAAATAAAATATATTTTAATTGTGAATTCTTTTATTTTATCACCTTTGATTTAGTCAAATCCATTCAACGTGTCAATAAGTTTTTGTCAAAACTTAAATGCATTGGTTAATGTTGATTGGGGTGTTTCACTTTTTCCTTTAATGATGGTTAAATTGTTTCAACTTTCTACTAGTATAAATACCAAGTGAGCTCCTTGGTTGTAGACATACAAAAAACATAAAAAAATAATACATTCTCTCTTGTGTTTTCTCCAACTTTCTCCCTAAAAAAAATTCCAACATTGTTGATCATCTTCATTATTTTCTTTAAGGTACTATTTGGGTGCTAGAGCCCTCCCTGACAGTACATATTGCTTAGGCCGTTATAACCTGGGAAACAAAATGGGGAGAGACCCGGAATTTGTTTTAAGGGCCCCGTGTAAGACACGATCCTCGGCCACAAAGACCATGACACCATTCTTCTTCTACACCTTTCTTGCATTATTTTATTTCATTTGTATTGTAATTTTGATTTTTTTTCCAGTGTAATTCGTATTGTAATTTACTTGCTTTCCTAGATAGGTTTGATTCCTTGTATTGCAATCATTTTATTAAAGTGTTTTATTTTTATACGCGAATAGTTTCCTATAATCTTAAAACAAATTTTTAAAAAATCACCGTTCGTGTATTCAAAACATTCTCGTGTGACTCCAACTAGTTTTGTTTCACGCGGTTGTGTTTTAAAAAAATATTTTTTTTCGTTTCTATTCAAAGGAACAACTTTGTAGAAACGGAAACCGGTTACAATTCGGATTTTTTAACGCTAAACTCTTGGAAAAACCCATTGTTTGGTCCCTTCAAAGTTGGACTTAGAACACCTTCAGTGGGTTCATTCGAGTGTTCGGATTAAAAAGTTTTGCGTAACTTTAATTTAGTGGGAGCGACCACTATTAGTATTTCTGAACAACTAACTTTGCATAGTTTATTTTTCAGAAAAAATGACATCATCGTAATCGAGTAGCGTTATTTTAAGAATCTGAGGATCTTGAATTCTTAGAACAATCTATTATTTTCAAGTAATAACAATATGAGGATCTTGGATTATCGTAATGGTTAAAAATATATGTCTATTTGAAAAACTTTCGTTATAATTTTTCAAACAAATCATGTATGCATAAAAATGAGTTGGATTAACTATTGGAGAACAATATAGAATCCGAAAATGAATGTTTTGATTTGTGACATTCGTCAATTTCGGGTCTTGTTTGTATTCGTTTTTGTATTTGTTTATTATGTAAACCGACCCGATTTGTAAACCGAAGCTTATGTTATAATCAAAATGATGGATTTATGTTACAATATTGTTTCACACTTATTGGGTCTTGAAAACATCCTATTTTTATTTGTATTTTTATTTATTTATTTATTTTTTTGTTGTTTTGTGTTTTTGTCTTGATCCATTTTGCATGAAAACTCTTGTGTCTCACACCTATATTTGACCACCAACATTACCCTATTTATACACCACCTTTCCTCTTCATTTTCCCTTGCTACAACTCCAAAAAAAAAAAAAAAAAACTCTCTCAAACATCAAAGATTTAAGGTTATCTTCTTAAGTGTTCTTGAAGGATTTTGGTCTTTCATCTTAATTAGTTTATGTAGCCTTATTAATACTTGTTTATGGTTGTGCAACATATATATAATATACACCCCTTGTTTACCTTTGGTAGTTACTTCTCCGATTCCGGTCGGTGAGGTTTCGGACCCCATAAGGCAAGGCTTCATGGAGGACTTCGTGTCCTTGTTATATATACATCTATATAACTTGTTCATACATATTAATCTTGCTTATTTTAGTTTGTTGGTCATGTTTACAAGTTCCATGGTTATGGGTTTTTAAGAGTCTATGCTTCGGTTTAACCGTAAATAGCTCTAAACCGTAAACCGAACTTTGTTACTAGTTTTGTTTGTTTAAACATACTTAGTGTTAGATCTAAGTTTCTAAAATTATTTTTACAAATTCTATGGTTATGGGTTTGTAGAATCTTACCTCGGTCTTAACCCGAAACACGATCCGAACCGAAAACCGAACTTTTGTTTAAAGACTTTATTGTTAACTTTTGGTATTTTTTTATTTGTACATTATTATACAAGTTCTTTAGTGTTTGGACATGTGGAAACCATCTATGAACTTGTTGTGAGATGGAAACCGAACCAAACCGATTATTGCTCGCTTAAGACACACAAGTGTGTTTTTTTTAGCCATCAAGACTTGTATATTTCTTTAAAAATAGTTACAAATTGATTTTTAAATATTTTCTTAAGTACTTGGAAATGTTGGATCCAACTTGATCTCATAACAAAGTTTGGACCGACAAAACCGAACACTCGCTTAACGTGCGTTGTTAGTTCTAAAACAATGGAACTACATACTTGGTTAAGTCTTATTAAATTGTATTGAGTTATCTCATAACATTCAATATTTTGGAAATTTGACTTTGGGTTTGACCAATTATCAAGACCCGAACCGACAACCCGAACACTCGATAAAAAAAACCCGTTTTAGTATCTTTATTCCAAAAGGATTTGCATTCTTGCATTTTACCCACCTTATTGCTTAACATAGGTTGAGTAAATATTAAGGTTAGATACTTTAACCCGGTTTCGAGCAAACTTACATTTTTAAAGGGTTATTATTATAAATTCTTAAATAGTCGCATTTTAAACCTTGAACTTTAATTATTTACATTTCTCAATATTTATTTTGTTTAAAGTCCTTCAAAACAACCTTTCTAAATTCAAGACTTCTTTTCTTTTTAGGCATTGTGCGTTAAACTCGTCGTTACGACAAATCTCCAAATTATCATCTTTCAAGTTTACTACTTGAAGGTGAGTACTTCATACCCCATTTTCCATCTTTTATTTTGGGGGTGACATTTCATACTTATTCAACAAAATGCTTTATATTTGAATCTTAAACCACAAACGTAGTTGTATACGTTACCTCAATAATTGCTCGATTTGGTGTTCTATGCTTATATGCCTATGTGTTTATCGCTTTTGGTTGGTGGAACTATAAAATCCTAGACTATTTGGCATCCCCTTATAGCAAGGTGTCGTTAACATAATGCAATTAACGATAACTATAAAATCCTAGACTATTTGGCATCCCCTTATAGCTAGGTGTCGCTAATGTGTTTAGCGATATCTATTTATCCAAATTACCACTTTTATTTATCGTTTCGTATGCAAGTTTTGTGGCTATCTTTATTATATACTAATATGATTAAACTTATGAATTGCTCACCGACCTTTGTGTTGACAAACTTTATTTTATGAAATGTTGCAGGTTTGCATCTTGGTTGATTTATGATTGTGAAGAAAACGACATCAAAGACCTTAGGATATTTGTAAAAATTAACAATATCAATTTGCCATATTTTGTGATATCTTGTTTATGGTTATTTTATGGATAATTGTTATGTGACATTTTCGATGTTGTGAAATGAAATGAGTTTATTAAATACTGTCATTTTAATTAGTGTCATGTGCTTATGGACAATCGTTACACCTCGGCATGTTCCGCCGCCTTTGGTCGGGGTGTGACTGATTGGTATCAGAGCCGTGACAATAGGATAGGTGGTTAGACGTAACGACCTAGTATTGTTATGCTTAGGGTCCTATACGTGTGCTCATACGTGTTTACTCTATTTTGATTGTTCATATCGCATATTCTTTATAAACTTGTTTAAAATTTACCAATATCCCAAATGTTCACATACACACACTTTCATAGTATTTCCAAGGTATCCTTACCTTGAAACGCAAAAAGTAGATTTTCATTGTGTTTTATGGATTACAAGATTAACTTGGATCCCGTTGTTTATAATCCCTTAAAGGTTGCATTTATATCGGGTTCGTAGCCCTCATAGGAAGCGAGACATTATAAAACGACCATTTGACAAAAAGATTCCAAAAATCGAAGGTGATTTACTTACCTGGAATGGTGGGATTATAGTGCTCGTTTTCTAGGCCACAAACCATGTTATACATGTCAATACTTTAAGTAGTCGAATGCGAGCGTTCCGGTCGCCATCCTAATTTTTCGGTGTCAAAACAATAGAACTACGGTGATTCGTGGACTAGTGCTTTGACATGACGTTGTATCACGATTTATGGTGTTATTATCGTTATTTGAGTCGAAAACATGAAAAAACATTGCGGTGATTCGTGCACATGTTTAGACTCCAACGTTGTGTTTTATAAAATTTTTTTTTCTTTTGAGTTGGAATATCAAATCATGGTGATTCATGTACGATTTTCCGACTCTATAAACCTCAAAATCTCAAATTTTTAAGCTTTAACCCCTCAAAATCTCAAAATCATTTACGATTGTTTCCAGTTTGTTGTTTACATACAAAGATTTATATTTTATCTAACACTAACATCTACTCCTCACTAACTCTAGGATTCACAATCAAAAAGAAAATTTAACTTCACCTTATTCTTATTTTATACACTCTCATATCCATTTCTTCTTTTACCTAAAACTTATTCCATTTCTTTATAATCTTTTAGCATGCCTCCACTAAGACCGCGCAAGAGCACCAACCGACGTATGGCTGCTTTTATCATCAAGCAAATGGCCGCTGTGATTCCCGAACTTGTAACTCAAATCCAAGCTACCCAACCTCCTCCACCCGTTGTTGCACCCGTTGAACCCAAACCCGTATCCTACCCATATAAGCAATTTACTAGTGCCAACCCAACCGAATTCTAGGGTACGAACTGTGCGACTACCTTGTTGCAATGGTTTGAGTCTATGGAGAATGTGTTTAGATATAGCGTGTGCCCCGAAGCGAAAAAGACAAATTTCGCTTCAAGCATGTTTAGAAAAACCGCTCTAACATGGTGGGGTAGTGTCATGCATCTCCAAGGGTCGGAAACGGCTATGGCTCTTCCATGGTCCGACCTCAAGGCACTCATGATGAATAAGTTTTGTCCCAAACACGAACTTCAAAAGCTTGAGGAGGAATTTTGGAACCTCAAGCAAGATAGTGGTGATAACGCCGCTTACTCACTCCGTTTCCACGAGTTGGGCATTCTCGTCCCTCATTTGGTTACCCCGGCTGAGCGTGAGCTTGACAAATACATTGGGGGTTTACCTATGCAAATCCGGGACTCAGTCATGAGTAGCAAACCCGTGAATCTTGAGGATGCCATTACTCTAGCCGGTGCGCTATCGGAGAATCATGTGAAAGAGGGTACCCTAACCCTCAAGAAACCAAACGAAAAAGCCAAACCCGAGCCTGCACCACAAGCCAAGGTTGAACCCGCACCACAAGCCATTAACTACTCCAACTCTTCCCGTCACAACAATAACAACAACAACAACAACAACAACAAGAAACTCAAAACCAACTACCGAAACTATGCCGTTACCCAACCCCAACCTTAACAACAAACCCAAATTCCACCCCAAACCCGAAAACCCTATACCGGTACCGCCCCACTATGCAACATTTGCCAACTCCATCACCCACCAAACATGCCTTGTCGCCATTGTACCATTTGTAACCGACTTGGTCATCTCAACACCACATGTCGATCCGCACAACAAACCCAACCTAACCAACCAAGAACTTTTCCCCTAAATACTCAACACCGATATGCACCTTACCCACCAAACCAACCTCAACAACCCCGAGCTTGCTACAATTGCGGTGACCCTAACCATTTCCGCAACAATTGTCCTCGCCTCATCCTTACTAACCAAACCATGACCGCACCTTACTACCAAACTCAAGCTTACCAAGTTCAAACCTACCAACCTCAACTTTCCCAACACAATGCACCACTCATCCAACCCATCCAAGCCATACAAGCACCACCTCCTCCCCCACCGCAAGCACCTCAAGTCAACCAAGGCAATCAAGGGCGAGCTTTCATGATGAATGTTAATCAAGCTCAAGCGGCAAACGATGTTGTGAACGGTATGTTTTTAGTGAACCAACATTTGGCTTCCATTTTATTTGATACGAGTGCCGATAGAAGTTTCATTTCTTTGAAATTTGAGTCAAAAATTGCCGTGTCTTTAACCAAGCTTTCCCGGTCGTTTTCTGTTGAAGTCGCCAATGGGAACTCCATCACCATAAATTCCGTCGTCTGCGATTGTACTCTCGTTCTTGCTAACCATAAATTCTCCATCGATCTCATCCCAATGCAAATGGGAAGTTTCGATGTCATAGTAGGCATGGATTGGTTATCTTTGCACCGTGCCGAAGTTGTTTGCTTCGATAAATTCATTCGCATTCCGCTTGTTAACGGTAAAATCCTTAAGGTCTTCGAAAAAGCTACTTCGAGAAGGCTTAATCTCATGTCGTGCTCTCAATCGCAAAAATACTTACGCCAAAAGTATGCTCCGCTCCTGGCTCTCTTGGCGACAAAAGACAAAAAGGAAAGGAAAATCCAAGATATTTATATTGTTCGTGATTTCCTCGATGTCTTTCCCGACAATGTCACCGGTCTTCCACCCGTTCGTCCGATTGAATTTCGAATCGATCTTGTGCCCGGCACGATGCCTGTGGCCAAGGCTCCTTACCATTTAGCCCCGTCAGAAATGCAAGAATTATCGAACCAACTCGAAGAACTTTCCAATAAAGGTTCATTCGTCCTAGCTCTTCTCCTTGGGGCGCTCCTGTTCTCTTCGTGAAAAAGAAGGATGGTTCGTTTCGTATGTGCATCGATTATAGGGAACTTAACAAACTCACCATTAAAAATCGTTATCCCTTGCCACGAATCAACGACCTATTCGACCAACTTCAAGGCGCAACTTGCTTCTCCAAAATCGACCTTCGATCAGGTTATCATCAATTGCGTGTTCGCGAAGAAGACATTCCAAAAACCGCTTTCCGTATTCGATATGGACATTTCGAATTTTTGGTTATGCCCTTCGGGTTAACAAATGCACCTGCGGTGTTTATGGACCTCATGAACCGCGTTTGCAAACCATTCCTCGATAAATTCGTTATTGTCTTTATTGATGACATTCTCATCTTTTCCAAATCCAAAGCCGAACATGAGCATCATTTGCGTTCCATTCTCGAACTTCTTAGAAACGAACGACTTTATGCCAAGTTCTCCAAATGCGAATTTTGGCTGGAGCAAGTTCAATTTTTGGGACATATCGTAAACAACAAAGGTATTCATGTTGATCCCGCTAAAATTGAGGCCGTTAAGGATTGGAAAACTCCAACGACTCCCACGGAAATTCGATCCGTCCTCGGTTTAGCCGGATATTATCGACGTTTCATTCGAAACTTTTCCAAGATCTCTTTGCCTCTTACCTCCCTCACTCATAAAGGAAAACAATTTGATTGGGGTTCGAAGCAAGAAAAAGCCTTTTGTACTCTCAAGGACATGCTTTGCAATGCTCCCATTTTAACCCTTCCCGATGGAAACGACGATTTCGTGATATTTTGTGATGCCTCTCATCAAGGTCTTGGTTGTGTCCTCATGCAACGAGGTCAAGTCATCGCTTACGCATCAAGGCAACTTAAGGTCAACGAGAAGAACTACACGACTCATGATCTCGAACTTGGTGCCGTTGTTTTCGCTCTCAAAATCTGGAGACATTACCTTTATGGTACGAAATGTGTGGTTTTTACCGAAATTTAAAACCCTTCAACACATTTTTGACCAAAAAGATCTCAATATGAGACAACGACAATGGGCTGAATTACTTAGTGATTACGATTGCGAAATTCGTTACCATCCCGGTAAAGCGAATGTTGTCGCCGACCCCCTAAGTCGAAAGGTTAATGTTAAATACGTTCTGCTTCTAAGCGTTGTCATTCAAACCGATCTTCAAATTCGAATCTTCCAAGCTCAACGTACCTCCGTTGAAGAAGGTAACATGTATGACGAAATGTCATGTGGAGCCGAACTTCAACTCGAAACCAAACCCGATGGTCTTTTGTACTTTCTCAATCGTTTGTGGGTTCCAAATCGCGATGACCTTCGTACTTGTATACTCGACGAAGCTCACAATTCGCGGTATTCCGTTCATCCAGGTGCGGATAAGATGTATTTTGATCTTCGTGCTACCTTTTGGTGGCCGGGTATGAAAAAGGACGTAGCGTTATTCGTATCTAAATGTCTTACTTGCTCAAAAGTTAAAGCCGAACATCAAAGACCTTTTGGTCTACTCGAGCAACCACCGATTCCCGTTTGGAAATGGGAAGACATTGCTATGGACTTTATCACTAAATTACCCAACACCCAAAAGGGCAACGATAGCATTTGGGTGATCATCGATCGTTTGACCAAATCTGCTCATTTCATTCCGATACGCGAGAAGTATTCTATCGAGCAGCTTGCTTAAATCTATGTTCGAGAAATCGTGTGCCGACACGGTTACCATTGACTATTATCTCTGACCGTGATGCTCGTTATACCTCTCATTTTTGGCGTTCACTTCAAGAAGTTTTGGGAACACGTCTCGATCTTAGCACCGCATATCATCCTCAAACGGACGGTCAATCCGAACGTACAATACAAACTCTCGATGATATGCTACGAGCATGTGTTCTTGATTTCGGTGGGAATTGGGATTCTCACATTCCGTTCATTGAGTTTTCTTATAACAATAGCTACCATTCGAGCATTAAGATGGCTCCTTTCGAAGCTCTTTACGGTCGTAAATGTCGTTCTCCGATAAGTTGGAACGAAGTCGGTGAAGCTCAAATCACGGGACCCGAAATGGTTCAAGAAGCCACCGAAGTTATTGATCGAATCCGTAAGAACCTCCTAGCCGCTAGAAGTCGTCAAAAGAGTTACGTCGACAAACGGAGAAAACCGATCGAATTTAATGTTGGCGATCTTGTCCTTCTAAAAGTATCTCCTTGGAAGGGGGTAGCCCGTTTCGGAAAGAAGGGTAAACTAGCTCCTCGTTTCGTTGGTCCTTTTAAAATCCTTGAGTGTGTTGGAAAAGTAGCTTATCGACTCGAACTACCGGAAGAACTTACCGGTGTTCATCCGACATTTCATGTTTCAAATCTTAAAAAGTGCTTAGCGGAGGGTAATATCCATATACCTCTCGACGAAGTACATGTCGATGAGTCGATGGTCTTGGTTGAACGACCCGTTGAGATCATGGATCGCAACGAGAAGAGAACCAAGCGTAGCCGTATTTGGTTAGTCAAAGTTCGATGGGAATCACGGCGCGGCGCGGAATTCACTTGGGAGCGAGAAGAAAAAATGAAAGAGAAGTATCCACATTTGTTCGCAGCATCGTCTTCGTCTTAATTTCGGGAAGAAATTTCCTAAGGTAGGGGATACTATGACATTCGTCAATTTCGGGTCTTGTTTGTATTCGTTTTTGTTTTTGTTTACTATGTAAACCAACCCGATTTGTAAACCGCAGCTTATGTTATAGTCAAAATGATGGATTTATGTTACAATATTGTTTCACACTTATTGGGTCTTGAAAACATCCTATTTTTATTTGTATTTTTATTTATTTATTATTTATTTATTTATTTATTTGTTGTTTTGTGTTTTTGTCTTGATCCATTTTGCATGAAAACTCTTGTGTCTCACACCCATATTTGACCACCAACATTACCCTATATATACACCACCTTTCCTCTTCATTTTCCCTTGCTACAACTCCCAAAAAAAAAAAACTCTCTCAAACATCAAAGATTCAATGTTATCTTCTTAAGTGTTCTTGAAGGATTTTGGTCTTTCATCTTAATTAGTTTATGTAGCCTTATTAATACTTGTTTATGGTTGTGCAACATATATATAATATACACTCCTTGTTTACCTTTGGTAGTTACTTCTCCGATTCCGGTCGGTGAGGTTTCGGACCCCATAAGGCAAGGCTTCATGGAGGACTTCGTGTCCTTGTTATATATACATCTATATAACTTGTTCATACATATTAATCTTGCTTATTTTAGTTTGTTGGTCATGTTTACAAGTTCCATGGTTATGGGTTTTTAAGAGTCTATGCTTCGGTTTAACCGTAAATAGCTCTAAACCGTAAACCGAACTTTGTTACTAGTTTTGTTTGTTTAAACATACTTAGTGTTAGATCTAAGTTTCTAAAATCATTTTTACAAATTCTATGGTTATGGGTTTGTAGAATCTTACCTCGGTCTTAACCCGAAACACGATCCGAACCGAAAACCGAACTTTTGTTTAAAGACTTTATTGTTAACTTTTGGTATTTTTTTATTTGTACATTATTATACAAGTTCTTTAGTGTTTGGACATGTGGAAACCATCTATGAACTTGTTGTGAGATGGAAACCGAACCAAACCGATTATTGCTCGCTTAAGACACACAAGTGTGTTTTTTTTTAGCCATCAAGACTTGTATATTTCTTTAAAAATAGTTACAAATTGATTTTTAAATATTTTCTTAAGTACTTGGAAATGTTGGATCCAACTTGATCTCATAACAAAGTTTGGACCGACAAAACCGAACACTCGCTTAACGTGCGTTGTTAGTTCTAAAACAATGGAACTACATACTTGGTTAAGTCTTATTAAATTGTATTGAGTTATCTCATAACATTCAATATTTTGGAAAGTTGACTTTGGGTTTGACCAATTATCAAGACCCGAACCGACAACCCGAACACTCGATAAAAAAAACCCGTTTTAGTATCTTTATTCCAAAAGGATTTGCATTCTTGCATTTTACCCACCTTATTACTTAACATAGGTTGAGTAAATATTAAGGTTAGATACTTTAACCCGGTTTCGAGCAAACTTACATTTTTAAAGGGTTATTATTATAAATTCTTAAATAGTCGCATTTTAAACCTTGAACTTTAATTATGTACATTTCTCAACATTTATTTTGTTTAAAGACCTTCAAGACAACCTTTCTAAATTCAAGACTTCTTTTCTTTTTAGGCATTGTGCGTTAAACTCGTCGTACGACAAATCTCCAAATTATCATCTTTCAAGTTTACTACTTGAAGGTGAGTACTTCATACCCCATTTTCCATCTTTTATTTTGGGGGTGACATTTCATACTTATTCAACAAAATGCTTTATATTTGAATCTTAAACCACAAACGTAGTTGTATACTTTACCTAAATAATTGCTCGATTTGGTATTCTATGCTTATATGCCTATGTGTTTATCGCTTTTGGTTGGTGGAACTATAAAATCCTAGACTATTTGGCATCCCCTTATAGCAAGGTGTCGTTAACATAATGCAATTAACGATAACTATAAAATCCTAGACTATTTGGCATCCCCTTATAGCTAGGTGTCGCTAATGTGTTTAGCGATATCTATTTATCCAAATTACCACTTTTATTTATCGTTTCGTATGCAAGTTTTGTGGCTATCTTTATTATATACTAATATGATTAAACTTATGAATTGCTCACCGACCTTTGTGTTGACAAACTTTATTTTATGAAATGTTGCAGGTTTGCATCTTGGTTGATTTATGATTGTGAAGAAAACGACATCAAAGACCTTAGGATATTAGTAAAAATGAACAATATCAATTTGCCATATTTTGTGATATCTTGTTTATGGTTATTTTATGGATAATTGTTATGTGACATTTTCGATGTTGTGAAATGAAATGAGTTTATTAAATACTGTCACTTTAATTAGTGTCATGTGCTTATGGACAATCGTTACACCTCGGCATGTTCCGCCGCCTTTGGTCGGGGTGTGACATGATTAAACACATTCAAGTTTATGGGTTTTGGTTATGTTTCGTTAAGTCGAATCATATATAAAAATATATAAATGTTTCAAAATGCATTTTGAATCATTTGATTTTTTTTAAATGAGTAAGTTAGAATAAAGGTATTTTTTGAAAACCCCATATAATAAAACATTTGTCAACGTTTTATCTTTCTAACGAGCGTGTTAGAAATTATTTTTTGCTAAATAATATTGGTTTCAAATGTTTTGGAACATGTATTTTCTAATGTGCATCTTAGAAAAGATATTTTCAAAACCATAAAACGTTTGCGTACGATTAGTTTTAACAAACATTTAGAAAATATCATTATTGTTAAATAATAAAGGCTTATACACTTTTACTCTCTAATGAGTGTGTTAAAACTTGTGTATTTTCTTAACCCACCTTTGTTAAAATGTTTTGTAAACGTTTGACATTCTAAAATGGCGTTGAAACAGGTTAATGTTATAAAATAAATGAACGTTTTGTGTAAACGTCAACGGTTTTAACATGAGTGTTAAATACGTATTATTTTATAAATCGAAGATTTAAAATATTTGTCTAAATATTTAACTTTCTAACGAGCGTGCTAGAAACGGTTTATTATAAACTAAAGTTTTAAAACATTGATATCTAAACGTTAATTATCTAATGAGCATATTAGAAATGATTAATTTATATTAACCAAAGTTTAAAAACGTTTTATCTAAGCGTTTAATTTTCTAACGAGCGGGTTAGAAGTGGTTTATTTTATAAATCGAACGCCTAGAAATGGTTTTGTCTAAATATATTATATTTTCTAACGAGCGTGTTGGAAATGATTATATTTGTATAAGACATCTTATTTTCTAATGAGCGTGTTAGAAACATTTTATTTTATAAACCAAAGGCCTTGAAAATCGTTTTGTCTAAGCATTTATATTCTCTAACGAGCGTGTTAGAATAAATTATATTTGTATAAGAAATCGGTAAATATTCTGTCACACCCCGTCTTAGGGCCTAGGCATACGACCCAATGTTGCTGTTTTGTAAATATATCAGAGTTTAAAGTTGTAAAGCGGAAGACATGTTTAACTATTATTATATTCGAAATACGGGATTTTAAAACACCCGTTGATTTGTACGAAAGTGTTTGGATTACAAAACCATGTTTTTACATTATTTTAATAATAAAACAACCATTGAGCCATCAGATTGTCAAACGGCTATCCATCATCTCCAAACACCTACTCTTCATTACCTGTAAAACAGTTATAAAAATACGTCAGCAACACATGCTGGTGAACACGCTGACACAAAATATTTTATTACTTAGTTATCCCCTCGGGTATCTTATGACCCAGCCCATCGTGGCATAGGAAACAACCAAGTTAAATTTACTATTATAAACATCCAGTTCTACTTGAAACCTCTCAGCGATACCGTAGTATCAAGGTCTTAGAAACTATCAATATACACGGGATAATCCCTTCTCGAACATTACTTAGGTCCGGCCCAACGAGGCGGAGGCGTTAGCAAGTGTGGTGCGGTGTGCCCACCGTCTACCCACATATGTAAGGATCCAAACAAACGTATACAATAGCCTGAGGGCCAGCATTACTTTTGTTTATAAAGTTTTAGGTATATAATACCATGCAAACATTCACAGACTTGTTTTATAAAAAGTTGGGCGTATTCACCTTCTCTTCTTGTTTGGTGTTTCTCACTGATTTGTCTTGTTACCTCGGACCTATAGTACGAGAATAACATTTTATAAGTACTAGATCAACGATCTAGCTTCAGACCTTTATCCGATTGCATAACCTTTACCTTGACATTTATCTCTTTAAATATAAGGACCTCTAGTCCTTTCTTTTGTTAATCATTGTAAACCACGTTTCTTTTTTCATGAAAAAAACGTATATTTCAAATTTATTTTATCATAAGAAATATATATATAATAGAGAAACAATATTTCATCAATAATCTTGACTTATAAAAATCCATTTTCTTACTTTATTATATAATCAAGGTATGGGCTATATCCCCGACTAGGGTCTAAGTCATTTATAATATAATAATTGGGCAGAACCCCTACCTTGTATGGCTTATGAAATGCCTATGCTCTACTTGGATCGCACTTCTACTTGGAGGAAAGTTGAGAGAGTAACGATGTAGAATTCTAGCACGCACTTCGAGGCCAAAAACATCAAAATATCGACATATCGGGGTTATGACATGCTTATCTAGGTTATGTGTGTGTTTTGGAGTATGTAAGGGATGAGTGTGAAATCCCCAAGGCCGATCTATTTATAGAAAAAGTTCTGCAACTTCGCGTATCGTGAAGCTGCTTTGCGTATCGCGAAGATGCACTAGCTATGATGAGTCGCTGCGTAGGCTTGCCACGTGTCGCCACTTGTCACTACGGCCTGCCACGTGTCACCGTATCGCGAAGATGCAACTTGGATTCTTCGCGTATCGCGAAGATGCAAAACTTCAAATCTGTTCATTTTCAGTCCCTGATCTTTTTGTAACTTGCCATATCTTGATCTCGTCTCATCATCTAAAAATACAAAGGCGACTCTTGGCGATGCGAGCGTGCGAAGTACAAAGTGAGCCATCAAAGCGCCACATTGCGCCCTTCACCCGAGCCCGAGCTCGTGCGCATGCACGTCGGGTGCTTCGCACCCTCCGCTAGGACTAGGAAGAGTGGTTGGCCACATAAGAACATTATCATGGAAAGTGTCCTCCTAATAAAGTGCTTTATTTACTTTACCACTTTTCATGTGGGATGGAGTCTCCTTACTTCATTCACTAACATAAGCTTATTTCCATTCTTTATCTTATTTTTTCCTTTATTTATACCATGAATATTTTTTAGTCCATCATCTTTATTAGTTGTCAAAATTAGTCCAAATTTTTCGTGATGTTACATCCTCCTCACCTTAAAATGAATCTCGTCCTCTAGATTTGCTAACTGATGTGGGTATTTCTTTCTCATTTCTAATTCTAACTCCCAAGTAAACTCGGGTCCTCTTCGAAAGTTCTATCGTATCTTTACTATCTTTAGCCTTCGTCGTTTAAGTTGCTTAACTTGGAAATCTTCAACTTGTAGAGGTTGTTCTACAAATTTCAGATTTTCGTTGACTTCGACATCCTTTAAGGGCATGGCTAAAGTTTCGTCAGCCAGACATTTACGTAAGTTAGAGACATGAAATACATCGTGTATTCCTTTCATCTCTTCTGGCAATCGTAAGCGATAAGCAACAGTACCGATTCGTGCTAGTACTTCAAATGGTCCTACGAAACGAGGACTTAACTTTCCTTTCTTGCCGAATAGTATGACTCCTTTCCACGGTGATACTTTTAATAAGACCTTATCGCCTACTTGAAATTCCAACGGCTTACAGCGGACGTCTGCATAGCTCTTTTGTCGGTCTCTTGCCGCCTTAAGTCGTTCACGGATTTGTAATACTTATCCGTGGTCTCTTGGACTACTTCGGGTCTAGATATTTGATTGTCTCCAGTTTCAGGCCAACATACAGGCGCTCTACATTTTCATCCATATAAAGCTTCAAATGGTGCGGCCTGAATACTTGTGTGATAACTGTTATTATATGAGAATTCCATCGGAAGAAGGTGATCATCCCAACATCCATCTAAATCGATCACACAAGCTCGAAGCATGTCCTCAAGCGTTTGAATTGTTCTCTCTGCCCATCTGTTTGAGGATGATAAGCAGTGCTAAGATTCAATTTAGTTTCTAACGCTTGCTGGAAACTATTCCAGAAATGAGACGTAAATATACTGTCTCGATCA
>NW_027500186.1:0-30939 GCF_021521415.1 Bidens hawaiensis
ACGATTACCTTGTTAAGTTTTGACCGAAGTAAGATTATCGTATTCAAGGGATTTTTCCCTCGTGATCAAATCATTGTGTACATCAAGATTTCGATTACATATTCGTTATTATCAACATAACACTATACCTCACTTTACAGATTTGGATACTTGATCCTTAGCTGATTTTTATCCAAAATAATTCGGCGCCCACCGTGGGGAAATTGGTGCTATAATCCAGAAAATACCTTATCAATATCAACCTTTCAAACCAACATCACCATCAATGGCCTCTCAATCAACCTCTGTTTCATCAACCATGCCATCTTTGGTTCCTCTCTCATCAAGGACTTTGCCGCCGATGCCTCCTCCAATCATGGGAGCACCGAGGGCTACTGCTGCTGGAAACAAGACACAAATTCCAGTCTTCCAGAGCTCAAAGAACACTACTGCCACTTCAGTGGTTAACTCTAACAATGATGTTTCTGCTATGTTTTCACATGTTAAGGCATACATGGCGTAGCAGAACAAAACCAACCAGAAGATCCTACGTGAAATTGAAGATCTCAAGAAGAATAAGAGGCCACTGGAGAATCAGACTCCTTTAATGCCAAGAATTCTGGATTTCACTACTCCAGGATCTGTGGCTCAACAGAATCAAGGATCCTCCATCTTCCAGCAAGGATCATCTATCCTTCAACCAGGATCTATGGGGCAGCACGCTCAGGGATCCTCTATTTTCCAGCAAGGATCATCTCTCCTTAAATAGGTGTCCATGGGTCAGCAAACTCAAGGATCCCCGTTCCCTCAACAAGGATCATCTATCCTTCAACAAGGATCCATGGGTCAGCAAACTCAAGGATCCTCGTTCCTTCAGCCAGGAACCTCTGGGATTTATCACCAAGGATCATTCAACTCCCAACTTCAAGGATCCTTCTTCCATAATCAAGGATCCTCAGGACTTCAACATCAGAGGTCTTTGGAGGTCCATGAAGGAGACATCATCCCAATGCAAACCATTGCCTCTGGTGGACCAGCTACCATGGCAGATGCTTCTTACCTTAGCTACACTTCTAGGATGATAACGTTCAATCAACCGAGAGCTAACATGTATAATCATATGTCCTTAGACACTAACCTTGGCTCTATGCAGGATACAGGTATCAACCAGTATATTATGTAAGTAAAAGCTTGTTAAATGCAGAGGTCAGGTATTCTCACCTTGAAAAATTAATTCTTGCTTTGATTATGGCCACAACCAAGTTAAGACACTATTTTGAAACACATACTATTATTTTAAGAACTAATTATCCTGTAAAGAATGTGCTTAGAAAACCAGAATTGTCAGGAAGGATGGCTAAATAGGCTATGAAATTGAGTGCATATGATATTCAGTATAAGCCCAGAATAGCCATTAAGTCACAAGAACTTGCAGACTTTGTGGCTGATTTCAGTAGTAACATACAAGAGGAAGCTGATTTGGAGGTTCAACAACTGGAAGAAGCCAAGGATCCTTGGATCCTCTTTACTGATGGAGCATCCAACGTAAGAGGAACAGGATTGGGTATCCTACTGAAATCGCCACAGGAGGACATAATACCCAGTCCATTGCGTGTGCATTCCCAGCCACCAATAATGAAGCGAATACGAAGCTCTGATCGCAGGTTTGCAATTAGCTAAACACATGAGGATCAGGTATCTTCAAGTATATGTAGATTCGTTATTGATGACTAACCACTTTAATGGCTCATATGTTGTTAAAGGTGAAAAACTAATCAAGTATCTAGATGTTGTGAAGGAACTATCAAAGTTCTTCGATTCTTTTAGTATTATACAGGTACCAAGAGAAGAGAATGCTGAGGCAGATGCTTTAGCAAATTTAGCTTCATCATTGAAGATTCCAGAAGATACGAAGATCCCAATCATCCATATACTCTCACCAGCAATAGGAGAACAAGATGTTAGGGAGATAACAACTGAAAAAGAGATTGTGCCTTAGGGATCCATTATCCTCAAATAATCAAGGATCTTGGATCCTCCCGATCAAGAAGTTCATTAAAAATGGAGAGATTCCAGCCACAAAGAAACCTAAGTCCTTCAAACTTAAGGTATCCTGAAATTCAAGAGGTGCTCAAAGACTTTCACGAAGGAGATTGAGGTAATCATACTGAAGGTAGACCCCTATTCTCTAGGATTCTTAGAACAGGATACTTCTGGCCTACCATGAAGAGAGACGCCATGGAGTACTCAATGAAGTGTGATTCATGTCAAAGACATGGCAATATTCTGCATCAGCCAGCAGAGCCTATGTATCACATATCCTCATCATGGCCTTTCATGAAGTGGGGTATGGATATCATGGGTAAGCTACCTAAAGCACCAAGAGGAAAAGTATTCATGCTTGCAATGACTGATTACTTTTCAAAGTGGATAGAAGCAGAAGCTTTTGTTCAACTCCGCGAAAAAGAGGTGATATCCTTCATTAAAAGAAACATTATTACTAGATTTGGTAACCCTTCAGAAATTATTTGTGACAATGGTTCCCAGTTTATGTGGAAAAGAACCACTAACTTTTGTGACAGTTGGGGCATTTAGATGATTACCTCCACACCAATTCATCCTCAAGCTAATGGTCAAGCAGAATCAAGTAACAAGATTATTATCAATAACTTGAAGAAGAAACTAGGATCCAAGAAAGGCAAGTGGGCCGAAGAGCTACCATATGTTCTTTGGGCTGATAGAACAACACCAAAGAATGCAACAGGTCAAACACCCTTCTCATTGGTGTTTGGCTCAGAAGCTATAATCCCTACGGAGATGGTGGTTCCTACTGCCAGAACAAGCATCCGTGATCCTCAAGCCAACAACGGAATCCTTCTCCAATATCTGGATACTATTAATGAGCTCAGAGACCTAGCTAAGATCAGAATGGCAGCATATCAGCAAAGGGTAGCTGAGGCATACAACAAGAATATCAGGATTCGAAGATTTCAAGAAGGAGATCTAGTTTTGAGGAAAGCCTTCCAAAATACAACCAATCCAGTGGATGGAAAGCTAGCACCTAAGTGGGAAGACACCTAATTGATCGAGTCAGAAGCCAGAAAGGGGGCATATCACCTGCTGACTATGGAAGGCAACAGGTTACCTAGAGCATGGAATGCTATTCATCTCAAGAAATACTTTTTCTAATCAGGATCAAGTATCCTCAGAAGGATCAAGGATCCTAAAATTGGTAATATCTATCCGATGACTTATTCATTCATATTCTTATTAATTTAGGATAATATATTTTTAACGTTTCTCTTTTTCCAAGTTTTAAATAACAATGCAGATTTCAATATGAAGTTCAATGTCTAAGAGGTTGGCCACCTCTCCTTTACATTTAAGGTACTTTACTATTTCCCTTGGCCTAGCCCATGATTGGATATGACCCCCGATGGTCATATCCCCTAAGGTTTAAAGGTTTTAAGGTTTTCACCTTTCTTATAAATTAGAGTTTCTACACTCTCGCCTGGAGTGCACGCTATCCAACGAATAGTCCGGGGCAGCGAGACCAGTAGACGTTTAGTGGCTGAAAATTTCGTTGTTTCGACTATATGGAGGATCCTACGATTTATGGTAGACGTACCATACCACCGGTTTATAATGTTTTCACGTTATCTCAAGTTTGGTCTAAACCCGGTATGGGTGAGTCCCCAGTTAACATCCGTATCTTTGTGCCAGTCCCCAGTTTGGGCTTGTCCCCAGTTCACGGGCTTTTCCCAGTTACACGGGCTTGTCCCCAATTACACGGGCTTGTCCCCAGTTACACGGGCTTGTCCCCAGTTTATTTGGGCTTGTCCCCAATTTGTTGGGTTTAATCCCAGTTAATATCATAAGTTATTTGCATCAGGTATCCTAAGTTCAATTACAAGGATCACAGAAGGATCAACACTTACGGTAACTTAATGGTGTTAGATATACAGCTGGAAGGGAAGTTCCCAAGGAAACTCCATTGATATATGGCAATTATACCTAGTTTGTCAAATCTCATCTGTTTTGCAGGAAGTTTGATTTCAAAGGCAAAATGACAGTTGTGATCTTATCACAACTGCCATTTTGGGGGCAATTGTTAGTGCACGGAAATTGGACAATGTGGATATGTTATCCTGGCATATAATATGGATCAATTGTCCTTAGAATATGTTACAGATCCTGTCAGGATCAATGATCCTCGGTACTTATTATTTATTAACGATTTTCCTTTGTTATCTTGATATTTATGGCAGGTATAACGGCTAATGACCAAGTCGAAGCTATAATCTCGCAATCAAATTAATATACCGCGTGGATAATGAAGGAAAGAGCTATAATTATGGAAAGTCTTGATTCTAGGCTAAAATTAGGATATTTGCTATTCTTTTCCTATTTAAATTGAGTTATGATCAGTTAGGGCACACGACCTATATATAATACACGTTCATAACCATCCAAGGACAAGCAAAGCTAGCAATACACACACACTTAGATAATATTGTATCACTGATCATAATCTCCACCAATTGTAACACCCTTTATTCGATTAATAAACTTGATGGTGATAGTTTTCACCATCCGGGGGTTTTTTGTGCCGGAGATTACTATATTCACGTACTATCCGACCAAAGGTTACCTCGTTAATCCTTGACCGAAGTGATTCGACCAAAGATTACCTTGTTAAGTTTTGACTGAAGTAAGATTATCGTATTCAAGGGATTTTTCCCTCGTGATCAAATCATTGTGTACATCAAGATTTCGATTACATATTCGTTATTATCAACATAGCACTATACCTCACTTTACAGATTTGGATACTTGATCCTTAGCTGATTTTTATCCAAAACAGTAGTGACTTTTCAATATGAGGATTCACACGTCACTGTTGATTCACCACAAGTGTTTGTGGATATGAGAACTTGTTTCTCATGTGGTAAAAAAGGTCATGTTGCTAAATAATATGAATCTAGGGTATAATTGAATGCAAAACCTCTTATCAAGGAACATGTTCCTTTGTTTAAGAGTATTCTGAAAAGACAACCTAATCAAGTCAAGGTTGATGAAACTCACATTATGTTTAGTGATGTTAATCTCAGAAAGTTGTAAGGGTTAAATATGAAAAGAAAAGTGTAAATGACAAAAAGGTCGAGCTTATTAGACCTCTTTGTAACAGTGTTGATACTGGTGTGATTCAAGATGGTTATCTGAATGGAAGGTTAGAGGAAACTTTGACTTATAGTCAATATCATCAGTTACACTAGCATAACTTGAAAAGAAGTCAAGTGAGATCAAGGTTCCTGTTGATGTTCTTCCAACATGGAAACCTAAAATTGATTTATGCTGAAAGGAAACAAAGATTGAGCCCAAGACTGAGGTCTAAGCTGCCTTTTTACACTAGTCATTTACTTGCTTGTGCAGACTTCGTCCAAGACTATTTTAAAAGGCAAATGGATTATGGATAGTGGATGTTTTTGGCATATAACTGGAAATTTGGATATCCTTTATAATGTAAAATACAGACAGGAGGGATATCCTTTGTGGGTATTCAAGGCGGTTTGATTACAAAATAGGGTGAAGTCTCAAATGGGAGAATTAGATTTAAAAAGGATAACTATTATGACAAGGTGGATATTAATCTGTTGTGTTTCACAGATTAATGAAAAAACGTATACCACCTTGTTCCCAGATAAGGAATGTGTTATTCTTAAACCGGGATTTGTTATTACTTAGGACATGGTTGTCATGCGATCCCCTTGATCGAATGATATATATGTTCTTGACATGTCAAAGACGAATACTTCCTCATCGAAAGAAACATGTTTTATCTCAAAAGCGACTAAGAAAGATACGATCCTTGGCACAGAAAGATGGGTCATATCAACATTCGAAATATGAATCATTTAACGACAAGTGATTTGATGGATGGTGTTTCTTTAAAGAATTTCAGGATAACTGATCACTTTGTTCCGTGTGTTTTGGTCAAAAATCAGTTTTAAGGATAATGTAATCAAATCGGATTTGTGAGGTAGAATGCTTGAACAATAATGGTGATTATCTAAATGAAATAAGAATTAACAAAAGGATTTGTTACGATGAAAAGCCCTTGATCGGATGATGATCATAGGCACAAAAACCCCGGGTGATGACAAATCGTCTATCAACACTTTATTAATAAAAAAAATGGTGTTACAATGGTGGAAGCTTTGATCAGTGATTACCAAAGTTTCTAAGTGTGTGTGTATTGCTAGTATTGCAGTGAAAAAAAGTATAACTGACCTAGATGATCATAGCTTCTTTAAATACAAAAATTATAATAACAAATATCCCTACTTTGTTAGCCTCTAATCAAGCCACTCCTTCAATGTAACCATTTCATACATTTACCATGTTGTTTAATGACTTTAACTGTGAAATTATAGGTTAGACTTGGTCTCTAGTCGTTGTACCTGCCATAGTATTAATATAACAAAGAGAAAAATCATTAGTAAGTAATAAGTACTGAGGATCCTTGATTCTGACAGGATCTGAAACACATGCTGAGGATAACTGATCCTAAACATATGCCAGGATAATGTATCCACAACGTCAAATTTCCATGCCCTAACAATTGCCTCCAAAATGGCGGTTGTGATAAGATCACAGCTGTCATTTTGCCTTAAAAAAAACTCTTGCAAAATAAGTGAGATTTGAAAAGCTGGAAATAGTTATCATATATCTATCGAGTTTCTTTGGGAACTTCCCTTCCAGTTATATATCCAACTCCTCTTACTATTCTCCCTTCATAATCAGGTATCCTCTTTTTATGGGGATGAAGCCTTTGACGCCTTTTTTTTATTTTCCCTGCAAGTCATGAACAACTAGTAACACCTATTTTAACACGGGTGGATGGTCCATGTTTAATTGGTGAAATCCGGGTAAACGTTCTTGGTAAATAATGGTGGTTTAATAACAACTGTAATCCTTTATCTACTTGCTAATTGTTTTTTCATTATGAAAAAATAGTTTTTATAGTTTATTTTATGAAAAGTTTTTAAAGATAAATTAACCTTTAAAAATAGATTAAGGATCTTGGATCCTTGAAGATAATGATATTCAAAGATATAATTTGAATGATTATAGATTAATAAGTAGAGATCATACCATAAGGTCTAATTAGACCTAAGTTAGCATAAATACTTCCATGATACTTGTAGATAGACTTAGGATACTTGATGCAAATATCTTAGGATTTTAAGTCAAATAATCATATTAACTGGGGTCAAACCCAAGAAACTGGGGACAAGCCCAACAAACTGGGGCCAAGCCAAAATTGGGGTTTGGCCCAGAGATACAAATGTTATACCTAAGTAAACTACGGTCAAGCCCAATGATTCTTGTGTTAAACTTGGGGAAACTACGGTCAAACCCAAAGATACTCGGGTTAAACTTGAGGAAATGGGGTCAAGCCCAAATGAAAGTGACGTAAAAACGCCAAACCTTAACTAACATGAGAATGTTAGAAACCTTTTCTAACATGAAAACGTTAGAAACCTTTGCTAACATGAAAATGTTAGAAACCTTTGTATGGTACGTATACCATTCTTTGACAAACATCACATTTCCTTGAATACTCCATAGCATCCTTCTTTATTGTTGGCCAGAAGTAACATGTCCTAAATATTCTAGAGAATAGAGCTCTGCCCCCTCCATGGTTACCACAATCACCTTCATGGAAGTCTTTAAGCACTTCTTGGGTCTCTGGATCTTCAATGAACCTTAAGTAGGGACCTACAAGAGATTATCTATACAAAGTATTTTGTAAAATAATAAATTGTGATACCTTGATTCTGAAAGCTTTTGGATTTTCCCCTTTAGGGATTTCTCCATAAAGGAGGCATTTCTTAATTGGAAGAATCCAGGATCCTACTTCTTAACGGGATGAAGGATCCTTATGTTCTTCTGGACGATCCGTTGTTACTTTCATTGCTTCCTATTCCCCAATTGTTGGAGAAAGTATGTGGATGATTGGTATCTTCATATCATCTAGGATCTTCAAAGATGATGCCAAATTCGCTAAGGCATCTGCCCCAGCATTCTCCTCTCTTGGTACATGTATTATACTAAACACTTCGAAGAATTTCTCCAATTCTTTCACAATTTCTAAGTATTTAATTAGTTTTTCACCTTTTATAGTGTATGAACCATTAAAGTGGTTAGTTATCAATAAAGAATCATTGAAGATACCTGATCATCATTTGTTTAGGTAGTAATTAACCTGCAATTAGTGCTTCATATTCTGCTTCGTTGTTGGTAGCCCAGAACTCACAGTCTATGGACTGGGGTATTATGTCCCCTATGGCGATTTTAGTAGTATGCCTAATCATGTTCCTTATACATTTGATGCACCGTCTGTGAAGAGGATCCAAGAATCCTTGGTTTCTTCAAGTGGTTGGACCTCCAAATCAACTACTTTTTGCATGTCACTACTGAAATCAGCCACAACGTCTGCAAGTGCTTGTGACTTGATGGCGGTTCTGGGCTCATATTGTACATCGTAGGCGCTGAGCTTCACAGCCCACTTAGCCATCCTACCTGATAGTTAGTTCTAACAACAACAGTATAAGTTTAAAAATAATGTCTTAGCCTAGTTGATGCATAGTTAGAGAAAGTATTAACTTTTCAAGGTGAGAATACCTGACCTCGGTGTCTAAGATACTTTTACTTACATAGTATCCCAGATCTGTCCTTCGAGATATTTGTCTAGTACAGCACTAACTGCATTACCCGAAACAACTAAATACAAGGATAATGGCTCACCTCCACTAGTTTCATCAATGCTGGTGCTGAGGATAGATAACCCTTAAGGGATTTTAGCACATCTTCATGCTTCTAAGTCCACTCAAACTTCTTGTTCTTCCTGAAGACGTCATAACATCTTTTCACTTTTCTGAAAGATCTGGATATAAATCTATTCAGAGCTGCAATCCTTCCTGTCAGTCTTTAGTCATCTTTAGCGTTCACCCGGTTATTTAAATTAATGATGGATTCAATTTGTTCAGCACCAGTTGTTATTCCTCTTTTGGTCACCATGTATCCTAAGAATTTTCCATCTTTGACACCAAAGTGACACTTCAATGGATTGAGCTTCATGTTGTATTGATCAAGGATGTTGAAGGCTACTTCGAGATCCTTGATATGATCTTGCTTTTTTGACTTGACCACTATGTCATCTATGTAGACTTCCATCGTCTTTCCTAAATGATTCTTGAACATCATATTGACTAGTCTTTGATAAGTTGCACCAGCATTTCTTAGTCCAAAAGGCATAGCAATATAACAGTATATGCCAGTAGGAGTCATGAATGTTGTATCTTTTTGATTAGATGGTTCCATCTGAATTTGTTGGAATCCAGATGAGGCATCCATAATGGTAAGCATCTCATGTCCTGCTGTAGCATCCACCATGGAGTCAATGTGTGATAAGGGGAAAGGATCCTTGGGACATGCTTTGTTTAAATCAGTAAAATCAACACATACCCACCACTTTCCTTTTTTCTTTGAAACAACTACCACATTGGCTAACCATCTTGGATACTTAACCTCTCAAATCATACATGCCTTAAGAAGTTTTTCAACTTCTTGGATATGGATATTTTTCTCATGCGCAAACATTCCTTCATTTATAGTGAATAGGCCTAACAGAAGTAACTATACCCAACTTATGCGTAATAATGTCTTTAGAGATACCTATCATGTAGAATGTTTGAAAGCAAAGGTAGACTTTCTTTGTTTGAGGAAGGATACCAGATCCTCTTCAATGTTGATAACGATACTAGATCCTATATACACCTTAATTTCTGGATCTTCAGGGTCCAATGGTACTTCTTTAAGATTCATCTCCCTTGCTTCCAGCACTTCTCTGGGATGGTTCATTGATTGCTATGTGATCGTCTGCTTTGCAGCTAGCTTCATGGATGAATTGTAGCATTTCCTTGACTTTGTTTGATCAATATCAATCTTCACCACTCTACATGTGGTTGGAAGCTTGATGCATTGATGGTATGTTGAGGCAACAACTTTCATTTCGTGAATCCA
Organism: Bidens hawaiensis; assembly: GCF_021521415.1. Lineage (NCBI taxonomy): Eukaryota > Viridiplantae > Streptophyta > Magnoliopsida > Asterales > Asteraceae > Bidens > Bidens hawaiensis. Next base: position 10,069 of record NW_027500186.1, read on the forward strand.
AGGCCTGCCAAGGATAACATTACAGCAAGATATGTTATCAATAACACAAAACTTTTGGAAAGAGTTAACTCCCTCGATATAGATTGGAAGCTTAATTCCCCCCTAATGTATTCTTGGTTTCACCACTGAAGCCAACAAGGACAAACAATCTTGGAGTAATTTCATTTTCAAGGATGTTCATCTTCTTGAGAACATCAGCTTTGATGATGTTCACAGAGATCCCGTCATCTACAAGAATCCTGTTAACATAATGGTTAGAAATAAATAAAGTAATAATCAAACCATCATGCGATCCCCTTCATCGAAACTTATGACCCTTTGGTCAGCCAGGGTGGTTGTTCTTGTTAGGGCATAGAATTTATGCTGAGGATCCTCTATCCTTGAATAATTTCTGGATCAATTATCCTTGCGATATGCTCTAGGTTATAAAGGATAAAGGATCCGTGGTATTATTTGTTTACTAATGGTTGTATTTGAGTGGTGTTGTGTTTAATAGATATAACGGCTGTACAAATTGATCATCCTATTTTTGTGCTACTGGACGACTCCCGCACGTGGTCAAATCAAATGGAACGGCTAGTGGGAAGAGTGGCGTGATTATAGGAGATATAGTTGTGATTTTTGTATATACACTAGTTATGATCAACTAGGTTTACACACTCACTTACTAGCTCACATTCGTATACACTAGCGCAGAATTCTCTGTAACCACACACAATTAGCTTTATTGTGTTCGTTGATCATAAACTCCACCCATTGTAACCCGATTTTGATATTAATAAAGTGGTGATAAACGATTTTTCATCACCCGGGGTTTTCTTCCTTTGATCTAATCAAGATCAAGGGGTTTTTTCTCACAACAAATCACGGTGTTCATCCTTATTTCGTTTACACAATCATTATTAGTATCATAGCACTATACCTCACAATTACGGATTTGGTTACATAATCCTTATTTGATGTTTTACCAAAACAGTTTGGCGCCCACTATGGAGAAATTGGTGATATAATCCATAATATTTCCCATCAATTCTCATCCTTATAACCTATACCACTTTCAATGGCCTCTCAATCAACCTCTGTTTTATCAGCCATGCCATCTTCGGTTTCTCTTTCATTAAGAACGTTGCCACCGATGCCTCCTCCATTGACGGAGCACCAAGGGCTACCACTGCTGGAAACAAGACACAACTACCAGTCTTTCAGAGCTCGAAAACTACTGCTGCCACTTCGGTGGTCAATACTAACAATGATGTTTCTACTATGTTTTCACAGGTTAAAACATACATGGAGCAGACTAACCAGAGGATCCTTCGGGAGATAGAAGACCTCAAAAGGACTAAGAGGCCGGCAGAGGATCAGACTCCTCTAATGCCTACGATGTTGGATTTTACCACTCTAGGATCCTTGGCTCAACATACACAAGGATCGTCTATCCTCCAACAAGGATCCATGAGTCAACAAACTCAGGGAGCCTCCGTCTTTCAGCAAGGATCACCTATCCTTCACCAGGGATCCATGAGTCAACAAACTCTTGGATCCTCCGTCTTTCAGCAAGGATCACCTATCTTTCACCAGGGGTCCATGGGTCAGCAAGCTCAAGGATCCTTAATTTTTCAGCAAGGACCATTGATCCTTCAACCAGGATCTTCCGGATTATATAATCAAGGATCCTTCAACTCCCAACCTATAGGATCCTTCCTCCAGAATCAAGGATCCATAGGAACCCAACATCAGAGGTCCATGAAGGAGACATTATCCCCATGCAAACTATTGCTTTTGGTGGACCAACTCCTGTAGTAGAGGCTTCTTGCCTCATCTACTCTTCTAGAATGCCAACCTACACACAACAAGGAGGTAACATGCATGACCCTATATCCTTAAATGCTAACCCCGGTTCCATGCAGGATGCAGGTATCAACCAAGCTATGGCTAAGGAACTACAGAAACTCAAGGATATGATATCCAGCATACCAGGGGTAATCATTCCTATTCCTGAGATACCGAAAGGGAGCCACAAATTATCCAGATTTGTTTCACCAATCTGTGATGCGGAGATCCCGAAACACTTTCAAACCCCCAACATGAATGTGTATGACGGGACCACTAATCCTGAGGAGCACATAGCTCAATACAGGGAAAGGATGGAAATCAATCCAATTCCTGAAAGGCTCAATGAGGCTTGTTTATGCAAGGGTTTTGGATCCACACTATCAGGATCTGCTTTAAAATGGCTGCTAAGTCTTTCTTCTAGTTCTGTTACTTTCTTTTCACATTTAGTTAACTAGTTCAACAACCAATTTTCTTGAAGTAGGAAATTTGAGAAGTTAAATAGTGACTTATATAGAGTAGTCCAACCTAATGATGAATCCCTTAGGGATTTTGTCACAAGGTTTAGCAGGGAGGCCCTAGATATCCCAAATCTTGACATGGCTACGACTATAGAAGCCTTCAAGATGGGGTTAAATAGGGGCTCCCCCTTTTATGACGATCTTGTGATGACTCCTTGCAGGTCTTTTGTTGAAATGAGGAACATAGCATTAAGGTTCAAATGGCTGGAGGATGACAAAAGGATCCAAGAACGATTGGGGTCTCAGACAAAACAAGAATTCCCCAACAAGAATTAAGGATCCTCGTTTAGAAACAACAACTCGAAGCCATACTCCAAATTCAACAATCAAAACGTCTGAGCAGTTGACGAAGGAGATGATGACGAAGATTACCCCAGCATCTCTGAATATTGCTTCTCTGTAGATACCCATGGCTTGATTTGTGCCATGAAGGATCTAGGAGAGAAGGCAAGGTGGCCTCGACATAACGAGAAGTTAACGACCTTCAGAGACAAATCCAAATGGTGGTTTTTCCATAAGGATTTTGGCCATATGACGGACGATTGCATCGGTTTGAGGAGGGAAATTGGATACCTCCTAAGCAAGGGCCATTTTATAGAACTGTTGGGAAATAAAAAAGTCAAGGATCTAGGATCCTGAAGAAATTCCTCAAAAGCAACTTCACCCTCCATCAGATGCTCAAGTGATGAACTTCATCTCTGGAGGCTCAGATATATGCGGCACTTATTTTCTTCGGCAAAAAGGCACGCCAAAGATACCAAGTTGGAGAATGGAGAAAGACCAGTTATATCTACCACTTTGTCGACTTACAAAAGGATCTTCTTTGATGAAGATGATAAATCAAACATACAGGATCCACATATGACAGTTTGATCGTTACTTTGTTTATTGCTAACCATTATGTTCGCAGGATCCTAGTCGATGGTGGAAGCACGGTCAATATCATCCAACACGATGTACTTTAGAAGATGAATATCCCGGGCTCGGAGATCATCCCAAGGACGTCGATATTAGTTGTTTCAGTGGCAAACCAATAAAACATTAGGGGACATAAAACTTCCAGTATACATTGGGGAACATCAAACTTCCATCAATTCATTAAATTTCCGGCTCCTTGGGGAGTAGTAAGGATAGATATCAGGTGGAAGCCAAGAATTATTATTATTCTTCGTCTATGAAGCCGACAGCCAAACAGACGATACCATAGCAACCACAGCAGCATCCAAGGGACGTTCTGGAAGCTCGGGAGCGAGACATAAAAGAATTATCCTTGGTTCCCGAGGATCCAGATGTAAAAGTGTTCCTAGGATCCAGTATCCCTAGTGCGATCGAGGAGGATATAGTATCCTTCCCAAAACAAAGAAAGTCCATGTTTGCCTTCAGACATTCAGACATGACAGGTATTTCTAAGGAGGTAATTACTCACAAGTTAGGCCTTGATTTATATGTTAAACCCGTCCATCAGAAGCGAAGGAAATTCTCTCCTGAGAGGAACGCGATCATACAAGAAGAAGTTGAAAAACTTCTTAAGGCCGGTATGATCAGAGAGGTTAAGTATCCTCGATGGTTAGCTAATGTTGTTATAGTTTCTAAAAAGAATGGAAAGTGGAGGGTGTGTGTCGATTTTACCGATTTAAACAAGGCATGCCCCAAGGATCCTTTCCCGTTACCACATATATACTCCATGGTAAATGCAACGGTAGGACATGAGATGCTCACCTTTATGGATGCTTCCTCTAGATTTTAACAAATTCAGATGGAACCATATGATCAAGAGGATACATCATTCATGACTCCTACCGGCATATACTGTTATATTGCTATGCCGTTTGGACTAAGAAATGCAGGGGCAACATATCAAAGATTGGTCACCATGATGTTCAAGGATCAGTTATGAAAGACCATGGAAGTCTACATGGATGACATGGTGGTGAAGTCGAAGAGAGTTGAGGATTACCTCCGAGATCTTGAAGAAACTTTCGATATCCTGGATCAGTATAATATGAAACTAAACCCGTCAAAATGCCATTTTGGTGTTAAGGCTGGGAAATTCCTAGGATACATGGTGACCAAAAGAGGAATAGAAGCGAGCCCCGAACAGATAGAAGCTATCATCAACTTGAAGTCTCCTGTGAAAGCTAAGGATGTCCAAATATTGACGGGGAGAATAGCTGCTCTCAACAGATTCGTTTCCAGGTCCTCGGAGAAGTGCAAAGACTTCTATGACATCCTTAGGAAGAATAAGAAGTTCGAGTGGAAGGAGAAGCATGAAGTTGCATTTAAATCCATAAAGGATTACTTATCCTCAGCACCAGCTTTGATGAAGCATGTGGATGGAGATTCCTTATATCTGTACCTAGCTGTTTCAGGGAATGCAGTAAGTGCCGTCCTTGTGAAGGACCACGAAGGTGAACAGCATCCCGTTTATTATGTATGTAAAAGTCTTTTAGATGCGGAAGCCAGGTATTCTCATTTAGAAAAATTAGTTCTTGCACTTATTATGGCTTCTACTAAATTGAGACATTACTTTGAAACGCATACTATTATTTTGAAAACTAATTTTTCTGTTAAGAATGTGCTTAGAAAACCAGAATTGTCAGGAAGGATGGCCAAGTGGGCTATGAAGCTGAGTGCATAGGACATTCAGTATGAGCCTAGAACAACCATCAAAACGCAAGCACTAGCAGACTTTGTGGCTGATTTCAGTAGTGACATGCAAAAGGAAGCTGACTTGGAGGTTGAACAACTAGAATAAACCAAGGATCCTTGGATCCCCTTTACGGATGGAGCATCCAACGTGAGAGGAACAGGATTAGGTATCCTACTGAAATCGCCACAGGGGGACATAATACCCCAGTCCATTGCATGTGCAATTCAAGCCACCAACAATGAGGCAGAATATGAAACACTTATCGCAGGTTTACTTTTAGCCAAACATATGGGGATCATGTATCTTCAAGTTTATATATATTCTTTACTTATAACTAACAACTTTAACGACTCTTATACCGTGAAAGGTGAGAATATGATCAAGTTCTTAGAAATTGTGAAGGAATTAGCAAATCCTTCGAATTGTTTAGTATCATACAGGTACCAAGAGAAGAAAATGTTGGGCAGATGCCTTAACAAATTTATCATCTTCGTTGAAGATCCCGGATGATGTAAAGATACCTATCATCCATATATTGTCTCCGGCAATTGGAAAACAGGAAGTTGTGGAAGAAACAGTGGATTGCATAGAAAAACTAAAGGATCCTTCTTCCTCTCAAAAAGCAGGATCTTGGATCCTTCCAATTAAAAAGTTCCTTCAAGATGGAGAAATCCCTACAGGGGAAATCCTAAGGCTTTCAGACTGAAGGTATCACAATTTGTTATTTTACAAGATGTTGTATATAGAAAATCTCTTGCAGGTCCCTATTTGAGATGCATCGAGGATCCTGAAATACAAGAGGTACTCCAAGACTTCCATGAAGGTGACTGCGGCAACCACACAGGGGGAAGAGCATTATTCTCCAGGATACTCAGGACTGAGTACTTCTGGCCAACAATGAAGAAGGATGCAATGGAGTAATCAAAGAAGTGTGATGCTTGTCAAAGGCATACAAACATCCTTCATCAGTCAGCAGAACCAATGTATCTTATATCCTCTTCATGGAATTTCATGAAATAGGGAATGGATATTGTTGGCAAGCTACCAAAGGCACCAGGCGGAAAGGTCTTTATGCTTGGTATGACAGACTACTTCTCTAAATAGATTTCAGCAGAAGCATTCGTATAAGTCCGAGAAAGGGAAGTTATATCCTTCATTATAATGAAATATTATAACTAGATTTTTTATCCCATCTGAAATTGTTTGTGATAATGGATCCCAGTTTATTGGGAAAAGAACTACTAATTTTTGTGACAGTTGGGGCATCAAGATGATTACTTCTACACCGGTTCATCCTCAAGCTAACGGCCAAGCAGAATCAAGAAACAAGATAATCATCAACAATTTGAAAAAGAAGCTAGGGTCCAAGAAAGGCAAGTGGGCCGAAGAGCTACCTTATATCCTTTGACACCCAAGAATGCAACAGGCCAAACACCTTCTCATTGGTATTTGGATTAGAAGCGGTAATCCCTACAATGATGGTGGTTCCCATAGCCAGAACAAGCATTCGTGATCCTGAAGCCAATAGTGGAATCCTTTTTGAAGATTTGGACACTGTTGAAGAGCTGACGGATCTAGCCAAGATCAGGATGGCGGCATATCAACAATGGGTAGCTGGGGCATACAACAAAAGTATAAGGATCAGAAGATTGCAAGAAGGAGATCTGGTCTTGAAGAAAGCCTTCCAAAACACAACCAACTCGGCAGATGGGAAGCTAGCACCCAAGTGGGAAGGTCCTTATATGGTCGAGTCGGAAGCAGGAAAGGGGGCATATCATTTGCTCGCTATGGAAGGCAACATGTTACCAAGAGCATGAAATGCTATCCACCTCAAGAAGTACTTTTTCTGATCAGGATCATGTATCCTTTGAGGATCGAGTATCCTTAAAGGATCAAGGATCCTAAAATTGGTAATATCTATCTAATCACTTATTTAATTGAGATTTTTTATTAATTTAGGGATAATATATTCTTAACATTTGTTTTTTCCAAGTTTTAAATAACTATGCAGCATCCTAGTTAGAGGATTAATGTCTAAGAGGTTGGCCACCTCTCCTTCTCATTAAAGGTATCTTACTATTTCCTTTGGCCTAGCCCACGAATAAGGTATGAACCCCGATGGTCGTATCTTCCAATGTTTAAAGGTTTTCACCTTTCTTATAAATTAGAGTTTCTACACTCTCGTTTGGAGCGCACACTATCAAACGTATAGTCCGGGGCAGCCGGACTAGTACACGCTTAGTGGCGGACAATTTCATTGTCTTCGGCTATATGGAGGATCCTACGATTTATGGTAGACATACCATACCACCAGTTTGTAACATTTTCATGTTATCTCACGTTTGGGCTAAATCACGGTTTGGGCGAGTCCTCAGTTAACATCCGTATTATTGGGCTTGTCCCCAGTTACACGGGCTTGTCCCCAGTTTATTTTATGGGCTTTGTCCCCAGATTGATGGGTCTAATCCCAATTGATCTTATAAGTTATTTGCAACATATCTCCTAAGTTCATCTACAAGGATCAACGCTTATGGGTTCAAAAATCTTTAACTTATTTGAACAAGGATCACAGAAGGATCAGTACTTGTGGTAACTTAGGTCTGGTGGTATGATTTCTACCCATCAATTTACATTTATTTGGTTAAAATCTTTGTAAACTCTATTACTTAAGGATATAAAATTCTTTGTTTATTTTTACAAGGATATTCTATCCTAAGAAATTTTTACTCAAAGATATTTCTTAAAATTCTCAATAAAGCTAAAACTATATTAAACTTAATTTAAGAAAAACAGATGATAACACGTAAATAGTCAAAAGATATTGTTTATTAAAAACTTACTTAATATTACCAAAAGTTAACCCGGACTTCACCATTTAAAACAAGGACCATCTATCCGGGTTAGAGTAAGTTGTTGCTAACAGTTTAACCAAGTGCAGGAAAATAAAAAGTCAGGGGCATCAAAGGCTTCATCCCCACAAACAGAGGATCCATCCACCTTTGCTACCCCTTGAAATTGTCTTAAGGATCAATGATCCTTCCCCTAATTACTATTGTCTGTTACAAACCATTATCCATAAAAACATAATCAAAGCAAAATAAAAAACGGGCTCTGGCATTGTCTTTGATATCCTTCATTGCTCGTTCAAGCAGCCTCTTCACCATCTGCTGCACCCTTTCATTCCTCAGTCCCGACTACTTCCTTTGCTCCGCTAGTTCCAACTTCATGCCCATCCGTCATCACCACATCCTCTTCACCACCAAGAGCCACCAAAGTCTTCTGTCATTTCTTTACATCCCAAGTAGCCTTATCAAAAGTAGGATCACCGGCTTCTGTCGCCATCTTGATCCTAGTCTGAAACACCGACCTTGCAGCCCACATCTTTGCTTCCTCAGTGGCCTGCTTCACTTCATCTTGGTGATGGGCTTCTGTAGTGGATAACAGATCCTCCAAGCGCTTCTTGTCTTTGGTGAGATGGGCTATGGCTTTATCCTTGGTGACCGCTGCACTTCCCAATCCCGAGAGGCTATCACTCATTTGGCTTACAACTTTGTCATAATGATCTTTCCAAGCATTCATAGCCTACACCCAGCAATTATGCAAAAGTTAGAAGAATACTGAAACCTTAAATTCAAGATAACAGGATAAAGGAATCTTACAGTAAGGATCATATCGAAGTGATTCTCAGGCTCTGAAGACCTTGTTCTCTTGGAAGCTGCAGATTTAGCCCCGGTAGTTTTGGTCCTTGGCTCGGAAGTGGTGGCTGCCTTCAAAGCTTCATTCTTGACAGTTTGAGGAGTGATCATACTATCAGTGTCCTCCAGAGAGAACTTGCCAACGGATTTCTGACACTACAACAAAAAGGGTGTTTTAGTACGCACAAAAGCGTCCTAAAATGCTATTTTATAGGACCTTTCATTTAATAGGACTAATGAGAAAAGCGTTTTATGTAAAGGGGTCTTAATAAGTCTCGGAACTCTAAAAGCGTCCTGATATCCCAAATAAGATTATCAAAACAATTTTATGGTCGCATAAAATATCCATTAACAACCCAAAAAGCGTCCCAATAAAAACATATGAGGACACTTTTACAATGTTTTAACATTTGCTTTCCTACCTTTAATCTTTTGATACACATACAAGCATCGTTAAAAATTAATTTATAAGACCCTTATGGTGTAACATTATAGGTACTTTAGTACCAAGAATAAAGTCCTGAATCCCAAATAAGATTATGAAACCAATTTTATGGTCGCATAATATATTCATTAACAACCCAAAAAGCGTCTCAATAAAAACATATTAGGACACTTTTACAATGTTTTGATATTTGCTTACCTAATCACTAGTAAAAAAAGTGAGCAAATATGAAGTTTTTCAATCAAATATGGCGGCAAATCAACCGCCTTAAAAGACAAATAAAAACATAGCTAGAACTGAAAAAGTGAGCAAATAAATAACATATCCAAACAATGAACCATTTTGAAAATAGCTAGAACAGCTAAAGCATCCATCTTGACCGTTAGTCTAAACTATTCACTTTTTTAACATACATATTATTAAAGCATTCAGTTTAACACAAATAAAAACAATCATCCAAAAACCTCCATGACTTCGTGCAACCACCTTTATCAGCCACAAACCTTCAATAGCACTGATCAAAACACATAAAAATGTTTGTTAGTCACCGTTAAAGATTAATATAAAGCAAGATCCCCTTGTTAAAATCAGTACGCAATTGAAATAAATAAGTCATAATAAAGTCAACATTAATACAAAGCCATTTGGTGCTAATAAAAAACCCGTAATAATATGTGTGATATTTGCTTTCAAAAGCCCTTTAGTGCGTGTAGGCCTTGAGGTCAAACAAGGGGGGACCGGGCTCAAATTTTCGACTGAAAAAGGCTAAACTTACACTACGTATAAAAATTTCGAACGAAAACGGATAAATTTACACTAATACGCACAAAAACAGGAGGCGGGGTCACCCGTGCCTCAATGAAGCTTCGTTAATGCTAGTTATATTTAGTAGAGTAATTCTTATTAAATTTAAAGAAAAAAGAGTTAATGGTCATTTTCGTCCCTGTGATTTGTTACTTTCGCCACTTCAGTCCAAAATTTGAAATTTTGTCAATTTAGTCCTCATAGTTTTAAATATTAGCCAATTACGTCTCATCCGTCTAACGGCATCCACCTATGTCGTTAGTTTAAGGGTATTTTTGTCTTTCTCCCTTTTATTTTGAGTTAATGGTCATTTTAGTCCCCGTTGTTTGAGAATTTTGCCACTTCAGTCCAAAGTTTGAAAATTTGTCAATTTCATGCTCAGTTTAACTCAACATTTTTTTTTTTGTCTGTGACCCTGAAGAGCATAATTCAAGCTCAAAACCATCAAGCAACCTTCAATACTAGTATGCATTTACCCTGTTGACAACAGCAATCATACCCCCCTCATATTTAGTTTATAGACATTTCTTAAACACTCATTCATGGTGGAATTCAATGGTAAAGTGATCAAGGTAATTCCCTGAAACTGAATTCTATAGAAAAAACTAAAACTCGTTTATTTGATTAATGTATAATTCGGTTTTATGTATTTTCAAATTTTTTCAACTTTGGACTAAAGTAGCAAAAGTATCAAACCAGAGGGACGAAAATGAACATTAACTCAAATAAAAATGAGAAAGACAAAAATATCCTTAAACTAACGGCATAGCTGGATGTCGTTAGACGGATTAGACGTAATTGGCTAATATTTAAAACTATGAGGACTAAATTGACAAAATTTCAAACTTTGGACTGAAGTGACGAAAGTAGCAAACCACAGAACGAAAATGGCCATTAACTCAAGAAAAAAAGTGACAAAATAATGTTTTGCAGCCAACCCGACCCACTTTGAACCGCATTAATGGCTGACAAGTTTCAGCATGAGCCAACTTAGCCTGTTCTAACCCACATGTCCTGCTTATTTTACCACCTACAAACCGAAATGAAGACAGTATGTGCATACCTTGTAGAAGTTCTCTTTGTTCCCGACTATAATCTGCCAAAGAAAATTCCACTGCTCAAGCATCTGTTCGAGTTAGGAGCACGGTAAAAATATTCATGATCTTTATTGATAGTTTACTACTAAAAATACTATGCGGTGAAAAACCAACCATTTTTAATGCGGTTCATTACAGGTTTTTTTTATATGGTTGAGTCACTTTTTGCTTGCAAGTCGAACATTCCATTTTCTATGCAGTTCAAAACCAATCGTATTCTATGCAGGTTAAAAGGGATCGTTTTTTAATGCAGGTCAAAAGGGTTTATTTTTTAATATTAAAAGGGGTCATTTTTGTTTTCTAGAATGTTGGTAAGTGGTATGGTTGCAGGCCTCGGTGTAGCAGGCCTTGTGTTTCACAATTGAAATAAAATAGTTAGTAAAAGCTTCAAATAATAATCACTACACCACTAAGTGAAATCCTAATCCACTTTACACATTCATATGTGGCGTGACAAGTAAGAACAAAAATAAACATAATGTGTGATGGTGGATGTTTTTGCCTTCCAGCTAAAAGTAGTACATGCTACAATTTATATATTTAAATCTTACATAACTCGTTTTTACCCAGTGCGTTGCGCCAGGACAGTTAGGATATGTTTATATCCCCGTCCCGTCCTGTCTCGTTTTGAAATGCGGATTTGGTTGGTATGGGTTAGGTTCGTTAAAATACGGGAACTAAATTAAAAAAAATAACGTGAACGTTAACACAAAAACAGTAGCGACGCTCGTATAACTAAAAATTAACATGTTAAAAAGTTCGGTCGGTATCGATTACGTTTGTAACGATACCAGAATTAAAAACAAAAAATAAACTTGTCTTATGCAATTTAATGAATAATATTATTCATTAAATACCCGTTTGGACCCATTATGTAACATGCCTGACTCGCCCACTTTTCCATCTTTAATTGTGAAACAAACAATAAAACAATTAACATAAGCATATGCACTAAAGATATACAACAGCTACGTACCGGGCTATGTAGATCAAAATAAAGTTTGTTTGGACACGTCGGTTGTATAGTTTCGTCAACAATAGTTGTTGGCAGCCACTGGTTTCTGCGCACTACCTTTAACGTCAAGAAAAGTTTTTTCTATTCAGTGAAAAGTTGTTCAACTCAAAAGCAACCACAAACAAAAAATTTACACTCATTGGGGTGGGTTAAAAACATTCTTTGATAAAGTGATTCAAGTTACTATTGGATATGGGGATTTCGATTTTGAATATATTTAGAAAGTGGTAAAAGTTGAATTTGATTCCCACATCAAAGATCATATCAATTTCAAGTTACTGATTTGTAAGTTTTAAAAGCTACAATTTGATTTTGGTGAGTTAGGCAATTTTACAAATTTTAAATTTATATAGACAATAAGAGTTGTATAAAGTTTTTGTTGGATCGTTCAAGGTCTACAACACCCAAATTAATCCATTTATTAGCAAATGGATCGAAATTGCAACCTCAAATATCGGGCGATGGATATATTTTTCTTTCTTTCTACTTTTAACAAAATTTAGATAAAGAGAATTAAGCAAAATATCATCATTTGGATCTTGAATGAAGTCAACATCCCCGCATGAGTGCTCGGTTTCATTGTTTTGTATGTACCCTCATTTCTCTTTTGTTCAAATACATGTTATCTTCATTTTTTACTTTTCTTGTCTTTTTTTTTTTTTTTTGCCATTGGACCTGATCCAGTCAAAAAGTAACCAATGAGGATGGTCAAATTAGCTTATGAGCACTATTGTCTCAAAACATGTTCCAAACAGAACCCATTGTGACCCGAACCAAAATAATTGCTTTTATAATGACCATTTCACCATGTTAAAATAAGTGTTAGATTCACATTGTTAATTAATAATAACATCATCTCAAATATGTAACTAATCAACAATTTGTAATGACAAATAATAATAATAATAATAATAATAATAATAATAATAACAATTTCATCAAAAACTGCATATTGAAATTCAGGATCAGGTCAGATTGCAAATTCAATACAGCTACAAAACATTGTGAAAGGACGCAGGTTCATAGTTGGAAATGTTCTAGGAGTTTTATTATAGCGGTAATATGGTATTTGATGGGTTAACAAGGGGATCTTGAATTTGTAAAATAAAAGGATTAAAAGGCACTGTTCAGGTTCATATAATATGAATATGAGTTTGTGGAATGTAAATGATAAAAAAGATTTGGTATATGCACTATTGAAATTATTAGAATTTTTTTCTGCACCAGACTTGCATTTATTAAACCAAACAACATGATTAAAATGTAAACTATATTTTTAAATATTCCCAACATATTTCACTAATTAAAAAGCTATTATTTTCACGCATTCTATGTTGCTTGAATCCTATAATCCTCTTTTTCGTAAAAAAGTTAGTTCATTTAGTAAATTTATACTCAAACATGTAAATACATATACTATTTACTAAAACTGTAACAAATGACCACACTTACCAGCCTATGTGGATTCAAGTTAGGAACCATCAATTTGATTAACTAGTACGTTTCCGCATTTTAGACGTGTTTTAAACCTGGCCTTCTAGTGAAAACTTGAGTTGTTGAGATTCACTGAATCCCATTAAAATTAAACCACTAACCCATATCAATTTGTATCAAACCCAGTTCAGAACACATTCTCACCAGAAACTCGTTTTGAGCCAAACCAAATTATGTCTCAAAAAAGATTATATGAAAAATTAACCATTAAATGTCCAACTGATGCATAATCATACAAAGATAAAAGTAATTGATAAATAAGATCATTTATAAATCAAAATCAGGGCAGTTCTATTAGTAACACTTTTCAAAAACCAATGACGTCATATTCTACACATTGATAACAAGAAATTAACTAAAACTGGAAGAATGAAAAGAACGACAAATAGTTATATCGTTTTACATAAAGACATAACCAATCGCATTGAACATATAAATTCTTATTCGCTGACCTAGGATTGAAGGTTGGCTGAAGCACCGATTGAACCTCTTTGGATCGCCAGCTGATGAATCCAAACAATCACCGGAATTAGGCGCAGGTGGTTCTGCTAATTGTTGAAGTTTGAGGATTGAGAGGGAAAATTTAAATGTAATTCCCAATACTCAGTTTGATAGCAAGAGAGGGAAACATATTATTTTATTTTCAAAACTGTTGCTAAGATGAATGTGTTTCAAATCAAACTGATTAAAAGGGGGGATGGGGTTTAAGTTCCTTCGCATGGATGGAACCGTAATGAAAAGTGTAAAACCAAAGACAATTTATTTATTTAGTGTTCATTTCTTATTCTTATTATTTATAATATAATTTCTTTTTGTATATATAATATATATTAATTTGAGTGATGTTCAATTATGAATATCTTCATCATCGTACTCAGCAAATCTCACCAATAGAAAAGCTATGATAGAGTTTGAGGAGGGTAAGATATAGACAACCTTACCTTTACACCGTATGAACAGAGATGCTGCTTTCGGTGAGACCCCTAGCTCGATAATAGTTTTGCATCAAGTCTTGGACATAAGTCACATAACACTCAACCACTGGGACGCCGGTCGATGGGTTGATGCACCATTGTCTTTCGCCCATCATCGTTACCACATGATGCATGATTAATCGTCAGTCACTTTTAACGTTATTAACACAAAACTAGTAAAATAACGTCAGAGTTATTGTAATTTCACTTTCACCCACTCGATGGCCCACACATATATACATTATATGTGCGCACTGTAAGCAAGACCCAATGTTCAATTATGAACATTGACGATAATTTAGATATATGATGAATTTAGAGCAAGTTATCAAGAATCAAGAATTAGGGTTGTTGATTCTCATATTGAATGTCAATAAGGGTCGTAGGTGGTTCATTATGGTAATGATCGATTAGCATGAATAGTTGGTTACTACGTTTGTTTGGACTTCACAAGAGTGTATTCTCTTGTTGGACTTAGGGACAATAGGTTAGTAGCGGGTCAGGCTGCTTTGAGGGTGGCATCGGGCAAGCGTGAGCTTTACTTATTAAGTTTGAGCTAGCTCATGATCGTAAGCGAGCCTTTTATATATGCAATTATGTTATACACAAAGGTTTATTAAAAATATAGCAATATACTTAAAAACATATGCAAATTAATTAATAAATAATACAAAATCGAGCTCAAGCTCGAAATATAGTAAGTCAAAACGAGCAGATTTATATAATTAATAGCCATGAGAGAAAAACGATGGTCAAAGAATGGCCTATTGACAATGATTCATGTACAAAGTTAGTCAATGTGGGTCATTAATAGTTAATCACACTGAATGGCATACGTAGTCATTCATATTAAAATTGGATATATACGACACATTAAGACTTTTGTAGGTCTTTAATTAGTAATTGTGACATCATGGTTCCTTACACTACAATATAACACTTATTGTACGATATATCACATTGTATCAAACGATCCATGGTCAAATCATAGTCAATCATGGTCTATAATGATTTGTGTAAAAAATGAATGAATATGATCCATTAAAACTCTTATTGGACTGATATGACTTATAGAAAACCATTATGACTTTTTTTTTAATATTATTGAAAGACGAAATATTGTTATCTAAGTGACTTGAACCAAATACCTTCTAACTCTTTGATATGTTAAAAGTTTTGCTTTCGTCAATAAACCAAACCTGTTAATACCATTACGACTTCTTAGGCGCCATGTATTTTATATATTGATAATATTAAAAGTATTTTTTTTATATTGTATTAGTTTTAAGTTGCACTGTATATTTATTCTTATAGCATATTTTAGATACCAGGTGGTGATATTAGACTAGGCGAGTAAGTGGCGTTCACTAGTTGGATTCTTGAACTGGACGGATTATCTCACCGCACTATCGTGCCTTTGGGCGAGTTGACAGGAGTTGACATTAGGTGAGAGTACGGGTGACAAATGGGTTGGGTTGGGTCAATGCGGGTCATGGGTCGGAGCGGGTTAGGGTCGGAATAGGTCAACAAAAATGAGTTGTTTTGGTCCGGGTCAGAACGAGTTCGGGTCGGAAATGGTCAAAAAGAGTTTCAAGTCGGTTTTTTTTAACGAGGAATGGTTTGGGTCCAACAACCCAAATTGACTCATTTGAAATGGTTTGGGTCAAGCTTGCCACCTCTAGGTGAGAGTTTTTCCCGAATTAAAAGGTGAGTGTATCCCGTGTGATGAATTTAACCAGTAGTCAATTTAAAGGATTCGTTGACCGTTAAAAAAATTTATCAATTAGTTATCATCCAAAATTTACAACAGTCCCTGTTGAGTTAATCTAAAATTCCCTCCACGGTAATAGAAAATTCCCCCTACTTTAGAAGTTCCCGCCAATCTGAATTAGGCCGCTCGCAATTCAGAGTTACAAAAATGACATGGCCTTTGTTCGCATAAGTACAAATCAAGATTGCAGCCAATTTCCTCCCTTTTACTGAATTGTGTAAACACTGTGGATTTGTGATTTCATTTCCTGTCTACTCAAGGTATACCGTATATTAACAATTTAATTACAATAATCTGTTAATTATTCCTTTCTGCTAATTAACTTCTATAAATTGATTTCCGTGAATCGATTGATGTGAGATTTGTTTTAGTAAAGAACTAATGATTCTTGTTAATTCGTTATTTAGGAACTGATTGTTGAAGTACTATTATGTGTTGTTGCTTTTTATTAACTGATTTTTAAAGAATTTTAGATGCCCCTTTTTTTGGTAAACTGTGTGCTATTGATTTATTTGATTTTTGTGAACTGATTTTTGAGTAAGTTTGTGAAACTGTGGGACTTGTTTAGTGTTAGGGCACAAATTTAATAGTCGGATCTATGCTCGGGATCCCGAATATGTTCAGGATTCTCGAATAAGTTTAGTATCCTGAGTATTAATACTAATAAATAGGTATTTCTCTCTTGGTGTTGATTTATAATTGCAGATATTAATTGTTGATTTATTCCATGCAAAATACACGGTTGGTGGTTGAAAAAAACGCGTCAAATATGTTATAACCATTAGGAGTAAAGGCCAATTAATGGTTAACGGTCAAATATTGACTGTAAGCTGGAATTTCGCACTTATAGTTAATATTAGCACGTGGAAGAACTCTATTATTGTCAGGAATCATTTCTATGTTTAAGGATCCTGGATTTACTAACAGATTTTCAATATTCGGTATCCCGGATAATTGCTAACTGTTTTATTATCCTCGAGTATTTGAAGTTACTTCGCAGATGGGACTACGTTTGACAAGTGACTCCTTATAGAATCGGTCAAAGACGTGAAAAGTAATGGCTAAGAGACCAAGTCCAAGATATAACTTCGCATTTAAAGCCATTAAACCACGAGATTAAAGAAAGAAACGTTTTTATTAAAGACAAGGGCGGATTTCCCGAGATAACAGTTGTAACCTTTTATTATAAATATGAGCTGATAATATCATTAGAACACACACATTCACTTACCTAGCTACTAGCATACTCTGTAACACTTAGCATTCGATCACTTATCAGCTTCACCACTTGTAATCACCAATTTTCGTTATTAATAAAGTCGACGGTGATAGTTTTCACCGTCCGGGGGTTTTTTGTGCCGGAGATTACCATAATCATATACGAATCCGACCAAAAAGTATGTTCTTAATTTTTGACCGAAGTAATTCGACCAAAGATTACGTTGTTAATTCTTAACCGACTTAAGATTATTGTGATCAAGGGTTTTTTCCCTCGTAATCATATCATTGTGTTCGATCTTATTATCAACAAGCACTTCACCTCACGCACTAATTTGATCAAAAGTTGCTTTGCCAATTTTTGACCTAAACAATTTGGCACCCACCGTGGGGCAAACGGTGCTTTGATCATTATTCACTCTCAAACGAAACCCTACTCTCAATATCCACAAAATGTCTTCCCAGCCAAAGATTGTTTCTTCCTCTGCCGCAACCTCAGATTCCTCAGTGAGGCCGCCTATGCCTCTCCCTCCTACTGGTGGTATCTCGAAGAAACTTGACAACGTTCAGAAGAAACCTGCTACTCCTGTATTCTCAGGTTCGAGGCCATCTCCCCAGGATCCCGTCATGGTGTCCAACAACGACCTTCTGTCTCTGTACAAACGGCTACAGGAACAGATGGATCACCAGAATAAGACCAACCAGATGCTTGTGAAGGAACTGGAAGATATGAGGAAGGCCAAAAAGCCGGTGGAAGAATTTACACCACTAATTTCGGGATCTCTGGATTTCACTCCTCCGGGATCTTCAGGATTGGTGCGTCCGGAGTCGGCCATGACGTACAACCCTGGATCTTCATCATTCCAACAGTCTGGATCCTCAGGATTGTTCCATCAGGTGGGATCCTCAAGATTGTTCAACCAGACGGGATCCTTAGGTCTTTATCAGCAGGAATTATCCTCAGGATTTCAGCAACAAGCAGGATTCTCAGGAGTGCCTCCGTCAGGATCGTTCAATCCTCAACAGCCATTTGCTTAGACTCAACAGTTTTCAGGGTCCTCTGAGGTGCACCAGGGAGACTTTATCCCGATGCAGGCTAACGCTTCGACCGCTCCATTTGCTACTCCTGGAAATACTATGTTTGGGAATGCGAGCTACAACACCCAGATTGTTCCTCAGAATACTAACTAGAGTAACACTTTCAATACAATTCCATTTAATGCTAATCAAGGATTTTTGCAGGATGCAGGCACAAGTTCAAATTTAGCCCGAGAATTACAGAAACTTAAGGACATGATATCAAATGTTCCTGGTTTAATCTGTCCCATAGCTGAAGTTCCCACTGATAGTCACTGAATATCCCGATTTGTTCCGACAATTGGTAACATACAGATCCCAAAACGGTTTCAAACCCCAAATATGAAACTGTATGATGGTTCAACGGATCCTGAGGAACACATTGCACAATATAGAGAGCGTATGGAGATCAACCCAATCCCTATGGAAATCAAGGAAGCATGTCTTTGCAAGGGGTTTGGGTCAACCTTGACCGGAGCAGCCATGAAATGGCTACTGATAGAACATTTGAGAAAATGACAGGTGATCTTTGCAGGGTTACCCAAAATCCTGGGGAAACCTTGAGAAATTTTATAACCAGGTTTAGCAATGAGTCACTGGAAATTCCAAATCTAAACCCGGCTTTGGCAGTGGAAGCTCTTAAGTTGGGATTAGAAAAAGGCTCCTCTTTCTATGATGATCTTGTAATGACTCCATGCAAGTCATTAGACGAAGCAAGAAGCAGAGCTCTGAGGTTTATCAGGCTAGAAGATGAAAAGAAAAACTATATCCCGAAGTACGATCAGACGAACAGGAAAGCCGAATCCCTGAGAAAATCATATCGATCAAAGCCTTACTATAAGCCTGATAACCCCAGGATTAATGCAGTAGATGATAAAGACAATGAAGAATATCCTAAGGTCTCTGAATATTGTTTTTGTGTTGATATTGGTGATTAATGTGTGCCATGCAGGATTTAGGTGAGAAAGCCAGGTGGCCAAGGAAAACGGAGAGACAAGGAGCCTGGAAAGACAACTCAAAATGGTGTGCCTTCCACGAAGACTTTGGGCACTTAACTGATGATTGCATAGCAATTAGAAGGGAGATCAGCTATCTTCTCTGCAAGGGCCACTTGAAAGAGCTACTTGGCAAGAAGAAGGGAAGAGAGCAAGATCCCGAGAAAATTCCTGAAAAGCCAACTCCTCCACCAACGGATGCAAGAACAATCATGTTCATATCCGGAGGATCCGACATCTGTGAAACCTTCTATTCTACTGCAAAGAGAAATGCTGACCAAAGAAAGTTAGAAGTGCCTGACAGGCCAACAAAGACATCTATTCTCACTCAAGAGAGGATTATATCCTTCGATGAAAGTGATAGAGTCGATGTTCAGGATCCTCATCATGATAGTTTGGTAATAACTTTATATGTGGCTAACCATTATGTTCGCAAGATCATCATAGATGGCGGAAGCTCTGTCAACATTATTCAATTAGACGTGCTGAAAAAGATGAATATTCCTGAGGATGAGATCATCCCCAGTTCCTCAGTATTGGTTGGATTCAGTAGAGAAACTAAGAACACTATTGGGGAGATTAAGCTCCCAATATATGTCGAAGGGGTAAATAAAATGCAAAATATTTTGTGTTATTGACTATTTATCTTGTTGCAATATTATATTAGGCAGGCCCTGGATACACGACATGAAAGCGGTACCCTCGACTTATCACCAATGTGTGAAACTCCCAAGTCCGTGGGGAGTTTTCAAAATTATCAGTAACCAACAATACACGAAGAATTGCTACACCTCCTCCATGAAGGGTACTGCTAAACCCCAGCAGGCGTGGCAATTACAGAAGCCAGCACGAGATGTAATGGAGGCCAGGGTAAAAGAAATTAAAGAAGTACCTCCTTATCCTGAGGATCCTGAAGTCAAAGTGATGATAGAAACGAGTATTCCTGAGGATATTGAGTCAAATTTGCTCGATTTCCTCAAGACAAGGCTGTCAACATTTGCATGGAAACATGAGGATATGACAGGTATTTCCAAAGATATTATAACACATAAACTTGGAATTGATAATTCTATCAGGCCAATCCATCAAAAAAGAAGAAAGTTTGTACCTGAAAGAAACATAATAATTCAAGAAGAAGTAGAAAGACTCTTGAAGGCAAAAATGATCAGGGAAGTTCAATATCTCCGATGGTTAGCAAATGTGGTGGTTGTACAGAAAAAGAATGGAAAATGGAGATTTTGTGTAGATTTCATAGACTTGAATAAGGCTTGTCCTAAAGATCCAT